>NC_142945.1:47696677-47699177 GCF_046866305.1 Octopus bimaculoides | reverse complement strand
ATGTGGCAAGTTTTAAGTCAGTCGCAATCACCTTCCCACCATCATGGTTTCCGTTGCTATCTCGACAAGAAAATTGAAAGAACGATAATAAATATCTCGTATTATAATTATTTTATTAGTATAAACACACTCTACAAATACTTGTATTTAAAATGATTTGTTACGAATTAGGAGTCGTTAAAGTCAATAAACATGTCAACAGACTATTATAGCATTTAGTCACATCTCTTTACGTTCTGGGTTAAATTCCTGCTGGGATTAAACTTGTTTCTCATCCTTTCAGGGGACGATAAAGTTACGTCAGTTAATCTTCTATACCAGCCCTCTTTCTCCCTCGTCTCAAAATAACTGGAGAGAAATCTTTATACGTAGACAGATACATGCGTCCATAAAATAGCAGCCGTGGAGCTCGTTTTGTAACCACACCGTTTCGGGTTCTGTTCTATCGTGCGGCACTTTGGGCAAGTGCCTTCTGCTATTACCCCGGGCCAAACAAAGCCTTGTGAATGAATTTGGTAGAGAAAAACTGTGGAAAGTCCGTAGTGTGTGTGTTTGTGCTTATCTTTGTGTTTATCCCCCACTACAGCTTGACAACCGGTGATGGTATGGTTACGTTCTCGTACCTTAGTGGTTCGGCAAAGGTTAACTACTTAAAAAAAAACTAGTGGAGTCGATTAAGCTTTTGAAGGCGGTGCTCCAGCAAGGCCACAGTCCATGACTAAAACAAGTAAAAGAAGGTACACACACGTACACACACACATACATACATACATACATACATACATACATACAAATACATTGGTACATAGACTTACATATACACATTTACTCGTCAGAGCCTTAATGCTGTTTCATTTTTATGTGATTAAAAGCATATTTGCCTATGTATAACTGTGTATAAACATATACAGTGCGGGCGCACGGGCGTGTGTGTGTGTAAGAGTGTGTGTGTGTGTGTGAGTGCATGTGCGTGTGTGTGTGAGCGCGTGTGTGTCTGTGTGCGAGAGTGTGTGCGTGAATGTGTGCGTGAGCGTATGTTCGTATGTGTATTTGTGTGTGTGTGTTTGTGTGTGTGTGTGCGTGTGCGTGTGTTTGTGTACGTGCAGTTGCTTGTGGGTGGAGCGTAATGATTTAATGTAATGAGCCAATGATTCTTTCATGCGTATACCAAAAGGACAACGTACAGAAGCACGGAAATGAAAAAAAAAAGTTATTAGAAAGAAAACAACATGGAAACCAATATTTGAAAGGAAGCCAACACACACACACACACACACACACACACACATATACACACTCGTAGACAATATAGGACCTTTTCGTAATAGCAACAGGATCCCATTTTATTTATTATTATCTATCTCTCGGGGGGCCGTGACTGACGTCTTAAAAGTGAAATCAACTGTTACACTACCATATCTTCAATGGCGTCGAATAAAATTTCATTTCCGCGCGGGTTTCATTAAAACTTGGCAACCATTTTGTTTTTTATCTTTCATCCAAGCATTTCTACACCTCTTCCTTTCTCTGCTCCCTCTCTTTTACCCACTCACTCTCACAATATCTCTACCTCATTCTCACCATCTCTCTCTCCCTCTCCCTCTCTCGTACACATACACACGCACGTACACGTACACAAACACACAGATGCTGTTTCACTCCCCACCAAACAAAGACAATCGCTTTGTTATTCTCTTGGTATTGTTAAATTCTTATTCTATTTGTTTGGTTTCGTTTCGTTTCGTTGTTGCGTTTTAATCATTTTATTCGCTTATTTTGAAAATAGTTCTTGCAGTTGTTCTTTCTGCTGCTGCTGTTATTGTTGTTGTTGTTGTTGTCTTTGCTGCTGTTATTGCTCGTTGAGTTTCATTCTATCCATTTATCAAATAATCTAATTTAGAAAATTTATCAAAGGAATATCTCTAGCTCAGCCCGAATCTTTTTCTGCTCGCACACACGCACACACACAAACACACACATGAACGCAGGCACCAAAAACACATGCAGACTCATACATACAAAAATACATATACATATATATATATGTGTGTGTGTGTGTGTGTATATATGTCCGATATAGAATACGTTGTATATTTATATTTACGATGTATTCGGCGCGGGGTAATGAGAAATAAAGAGAGAATGAGAGTAAGAGATGTGTAAATATGTTTACCAAAGCGAATAAGTTCCTCTGTTTCTGAGTGCCTATATATACGTGTATATATATATATATATATATATATATATATATATATATATATATATATATATATGTGTGTGTGTGTGTGTGTGTGTGTGTGTGTGTGTGTGTGTGTGTGTGTGTGTGTGTGTGTGTGTGTGTGTGTGTGTATACACACGGGTGTGTGTCTATCTATAAATGTGTGTGTGCGCGTGCGTTTTTATGCATTTGTAAACATTTCTCCCCCCGCCCTGCTCCCCTCCTTCGTTTCCTTCCGTCATTTTCCTGTTACTTCCCGCTTCTCCTAAATCCGTACTTTAT
>NC_142945.1:47629177-47694177 GCF_046866305.1 Octopus bimaculoides | reverse complement strand
GCCTCTTGGAGCTTTCGGTGTTTTCGCTCAATAAACACTCACAACGCCCGGTCTGGGAATCGAAACCGTGATCTTATGACCGCGAGTCTGCTGCCCTAACCACTGGGCCATTGCGCCTCCACTCTTAGAACGTACATACGAACGAAATTCCAACCGGCTTACGGTTCTGCCGGCTCACCGCCTTAACACACACACACACACACACACACACACACACACACACACACACATATATATATATATATATATATATATATATATATATATATATATATATATATGTGTGTGTGTGTGTGTGTGTGGCTGTGTGGTAAGAAGCTTAATTCTCAACCACATGGTTCTGGGTTCAGTTCCACTGCGTAACACGACCAAAAGCCTTGTGAGTGAATTTGGTAGACGGAAGCTCGTCGTGTATATTTGTGTGTGTGTGTGTGTCTTTGTGTCTGCTTGTCCCGCCTCACCGCTTGAGAACCGGTGTTGGTGTGTTTACATCCCCGTAACCTAGCGGTTCGGCTTTAGAATAAAAAGTTGTGGGGTCAAATTTTCCGACCAAAAACCCTTCAAGGCGGTGCCCCAGCATCGCCAGTCAAATGACTGAAAAACAAGATACACTCATAAACGCATGCGCACACATTACAAATGTGTATGTGTCTTCGCGCTCGCCTGTGAGTGCGTGTATCAGTGTGTGAGTATGTGTGTGTGCGTGCGTGTGTCTCCAGTGAAGAAAGAAAAAAAGAAAGAAAGACTATATGAAAGAAAGAGATAACGAAAGAATGAATGAATGAAAGAGAAAGAAGGTGTGTGGGCCCACCACACAATGCCATATCGGTAGAGAAAGAGTTAACACAGATCTGATGTCGCTTAATCATACAAACGTCTGAGATCTACTGCAGCGACAACAGTTCACTTTTTTGTACGTCTGCAAGTAACTAAAACTCTCTCCGTATTTTTTGGTGATGGAATTTTCCCATCATCATCATCGTTATCATCATCATCAATATCACCAGCACACTATCTCACTCCCCCTCTCTCGTTCTTCCTCCTCACCCTTGCTTTTTATACTCACTTCCTCCTCTCCCTCACATTTTTTACGTGTTGGCCTCAACCGCTTCTGTCGTCCTACACATTAATTTATAAAAAAACGTGCTTTTTATATACATGTCGCCCAGTGCCATTTCCCCCCACACTAGTTCTTAAAAAGTGGGGGTTTTTATTGCCCCTTTGTGATTGTTGTGCGCGGCTCATGGCGCGTTATAACGCGGGGACTTTGCATATTGAGAGGGATCAAGATTTTTCGCAAAAATAAAATATCTAAACACCAAATAAAAATATTTTATGTCTGGTCGCGTGGTAAGAAGTTCAGCCCCTCTTCGTGGCACCCTTGGGCTGCCTTCAGCTATAGAGACCTGGGTCGACCAAAGCATTGTAAATGGTTTTTTGGTCGACGGAAGCTTGAAGAATCTGGCCACACACACACACACACACACATATATATATACTTGTTTCGGTCTTTTGACTGCGGCCATACTGGGGCACCGCCTTGAAGAGTTTTTAGTCAAATAAAACGACCCCAGTATTTTTTTGTTTAATGCTTGATACTTATTCTATTGGACTTATTTGCCGAACCGCTAAGTTACGGGGGACGTAGACAAATCAGCAAAGATTGTCAAGCGGTTGGGGGGGGACCCAGTAACACACACACACACACACACACACACACACACACGTTGAAAAACATTTAGCAAATGCACAAAACGAACTCAGAGTTTCACGTTCCCTTTCGTCAGACAACGGAAACGGGAAACTCTGAATAACAGCTTTTGTTATATTTCTGCTGCATTTAAAAAAAGTATATATATATATTTGAAGGGCTTCTTTCAGTTTCCATCTACTAAATCCACTCACAAGGCTTTCGGCGGACCGAGGTTGTAGTAGAAGACATTTGCCCAAGGTGCTACGCAGTCAGACTGAACCAGGAACAATACGCAAGCAATTATACCATATATAAGTGCAGCTGATATGTATGCAAAACATAATATATGTATGCATATATTACACACAGAACACAGAGCATGCATGCATGCATATTCATGCTAAGCTCATTAGTTCACGATTACGAAGCATTAGAGAAAAAATATAGAGGGGAAACAATGTAATATAGAATTACACACAAAGCTAATTGTTTCAAACATCCCTGTCGTATCAAATATCAACATTAAAGGTAGATTTCATGTCTAATGAAACCACCATACGCCGCTACCCCAACGCCCATCACCACCCGACAATAATACCACGCAACTAACCACTTTAGCGGAGGTTTACCGAGGTCCTGAGTGTACTAATGTAAAATTGTTCCTCGAAACTGGAAATCTACTGAAAGATCTGAAAGCAAGAGGAAAGGGCGGAACTTACTAAATGGAAATTTAATTTGGACGCCAAGTTTGCTCTCTTGCTGTTCGTTATTTAGAATAAAACAGACACAGGATGTGCAAGAATGTCAGAGAGAGATATATTTGCAAAGCAAATACGTGATCCAGCTCTTGTCTCTTTGTCTAACTTAACTATTTATTTATCTATCTGTTTGTCTGTCTTCTGTCTATTTATCTAGCTGTCTACCTGTTTGTATGTATGTATGTGTATCTGCGTGCGAGCATTACATGAAGGCACACACACGGATATATATATATATATATATATATATATATATATACAATGTATACATACATACTTATATATCTATCAGTACATATGTATATGCATACATATACATGTGTATGTGTGTGTGTGTGTGTGTGTGTGTGTGTGTGTGTGTGTGTGTGTGTGTGTGCATATACATACATATACACACCTACACTTATCATCCCATGTGTATGTATATAAGCACACACATACACACACATATTTACCTATACATGCGTGTGTGTATATATGAAATAGATAGATAGATAGTTGTAGAGATTGATATGCATATATGTGTGAACATGTGTACGCATGTATCTACACACACACATACACACATGTAATTATGTGTATGTGTGTACTTAGATACGTATACACACGCACAAGCATCCATCCATTCCTGGGAGTGCCTAGAAACCTGGGCAGTGACCTTCCTCCCTTAGCTAACATATAACATTACCGACATATGTATATATATATATATATATATGTGTGTGTGTGTGCGTGTATACACACACACACACACACACACACAAGAGAGAGAAGGGTTCAATTTAAACTTCCACACTTACCCTCCATTACATCAACGACCTGCTAACCATCACTGCCACAAGTCCCACCCCCACCTCCTACAAACATGACACCACTCTTTATTTCCTTTACACTTCTACACCCCACCACCATCTACAAACCCTTCGCACCAGACCTCCACTGACTCCATGAAGAGAGGCTTCGAAAACATTCCCCTAATGACGTTATTGCCATCTTGTGAATTTCAACAGCAAAAACGATGCAATCGCCAAACAAGTTTAGAAAAGAGTATTATAGTACCACGACTCCTCGAAAATATCGATTTCAAATTTTTTTAGGGAGAGCGGGTATGTCGATTGTATCAATCACAGGGCTCAACTGACTCTTATTTTATCGAACGCGAAAGAATGGAAGGCAAGGTCGATCGACTTCGGCGGAATTTGAGCTCGGAACGTAAAGACGGACGAAATACCGTTAAGCATTTTGCCCGACGCGGCAACGATTCTAGTAGCTCGTCGTCTCCCCTCCTCCTTAATATCAACAAATATTCATTGAGAAACTACCTCAAGGCCTCTGCAAATACTGATCTTCATTAGCACCCAGGATCTCTCCTGGTGAACACACGCCTTTAACATAGCAAAGACTACATCTCAGAAACTGGCTTCCTTCTTGAGAGCCAGAAAATACATTAAGTACCAGTTATTGCGAGCCGTATGCTACCATCTCATCGAACCATCTCATAGTTAAATCCTTCCCTGATCCAGCAGAGTTTTGAGTATATTCCTCCAGCCATGACCACCTCAACTTCTATTCAAACACTGTATCTCGGACAATATTTTTCAGTAACTTCCCTTTAAAGATAGTCGAATATTATTTAATATTTGGCAAAGTATATTTACTAGGAATGACAAAATTGAATTTAAGGAACCAGCCTTTGATTGCATGTCAGTAACAATGGATGACAAAGATATCAAGTTGCAGTGCTGTGTTGAAAATTCTTTCGTATTGTAGACAATTCCAGTATCGGGCTGGTGTTAAACACATGAAATGGACCATTATTGGTTAGTGATGTTGAGATAGCCTGTATATTACCACAGCTCAGATTACCTAACTGAAAACAGGCACACCTCACTAATGTAGTAAGCGGGAGGAGTACTGTAAAACCGATGAGTGTTTTAGTTTTCAGTATTATCAGAAAATAAGATTTGACAAAATTAATTGCTCCTTTTTAGCTAGTTCATACCCGGCTCCTTTTCTCTTGTCACCCCTACACCATCATTCCATTGTGAGATATATCTTGTTTCAGTTTATTAGACTGCGGTCATGTTAAGGCATCGCCTTGAAGAATTTTAGTCGAATAATTCGACCCCAGTACTATTTTTTTAAAGCCTGATACTTATACTATCGGTCCCTGGCCGAACCGCTAAGTTGCGAGAACGTAAACACACCAACGCTGATTGTCAGGCGGTGGTGGACAAGCACACACACACATGACAGGCTTCTTTCAGTTTCCGTCTACCAAATCCACTCACAAGACTTTGGTCGACCCGAGGTTATAGAAGTCATTTGCCCAAGGTGCCATGCAGTGGGACTGATCCCGGAACCATGTGGTTGGTAAGCAAGCTACTTACTACAAAGCCACTTCAGCGCCTGTGCGTATGAATTTTTAATTATTGTCTATAATTTTTTTTAATAACTTTATTTTAATTACAGTGGAATCCTGCTTATCTGTACACAGAGTTTTTCTTTTTTAATTTGGTTAGAATCATTTTTCTCTATTTCTATCCCTAGAATGGATTTATAGCTTAGCTGAACTTACAGAACGCATTCCGTTAGGTTTAGCTGAACTTAAAGAGGGCATTCAGCAGTGCAGGAGGATAGATTCGAAACTTGTAGGAATACAGACGAAGTACATATCGAACTTTTTCAATAAACTTTTGACCTAAGATTTATAGATCTAGTTGTTTTGTTGTCATAAGTAATAAACAAAATTTCTTATTTTTGCTTGATTTCATTGAACTAGTTTAATTCTGGGAAATCCTGTATTTTTCAAGGTTTTACAGAATACTCGAAAGAGGGCAACAGACTTATTTTTATCTTAAATATCAACGACGAGGCTTTAATGAAGCTGATGAAACGGAAGACATTTGCACAAGGGACTTCGCAAGATCAAATCTTGGCTCTCGTAGCCGCGGGGCAAACGCCTCAGCAACCACACTTGGCATTATATCGTCGTTGTAGGGGTCTCAGCTATTAGTGTTAGGTTGGTTCTTATCAAGAAGACCTAGCAACAAACATTAACTTCCAGCCATGGCCATCTCAACTTCTATTCACCCATTGTATCGAAAGCAAAATATGTTTATAACATAAGCTGTTTCAGATTTCGTTAATTTTTCTAACGGCCAAGTTTCTTTATTTAAAAACATTGAAACACATTTGTAAGAAAACTTAATTGAAGCAAAGCTTCATGCAGAACTTATTCTAGTAAACCCGAGAGAGACGGTGGGATTTGAACTTGGAACATAAAGAAATGAAATCATTGTGTTATGTTCAACTATTTCTGGTACTTGCCTACTTCCCCACCACCATCTCTCGTATGAAAGGTTTATTTGTGGTGTAACACCGATTTTTTTATGAGAATATGAGAACAGCGGAATAAATAAATTATTGGATTGACACGAATGTATCCTGAAGTGAAGACTATTTAGCGTTGGAATGATGAAATACTATTGCCGATACATGGATGCCTTTACCAAGGATATTTGTGCAAGAGAGTAAAACACGAAACCGGGAAGAAATACAATTGTAGCAAATTGGCCGGAGACAATTACACAGAATAAAAGTTATTGTGTGTTAAAAAAAAAAATGCTGAGGTGGTGAATGAAAACCAAGTCAAATAGACAAAAGTCAATTTTAGTTTTTAAAAAAAGTCAATTTTTTTTTTTTTTTTTGAAGGAATTGGTGTGGCTGTGAGATTAAGAAGTTTGCTTTCCAACAAGTGGACTTGGGTTCAGTCCCGCTATATGACACCTTTAGAAAGTAGCATCTACTACAGGCCTGTGCCTACCAAAGCCTTGCGAGCGGATTTGGCAGACTGAAAGGAAACAGGTTGTGGGTGTGGTGGGGGAGAAATTGTTTCCCCACCACAAACCCTAACAGTCAATAGAGCGGAAAATTGTTAGAAAATTTTCATTATTACCAGTTTTGTAAACTATTGGCGACATACAAAATTCGAAACCTTACAATTATGAATAGCAACGATCTAATTCTTGTAGAAACAAGAACTTCTACATAGTCGCACGGTTTGCCAGAAACAACAGTCAAATATACAGGGTGTCCACAAAGTCTGGGTATACGGGGATTATCACGTACTTTTAAAACAAAACAATTTTATCTAATTATAATGTTAATAAATAAATCTGTAATCGTTTTTTAGTAAACTTTCTCTTTCAACACACACAGAAAAAGTCTTATATTTAATTGTTTATGTTATGATTTTATTTACTCCATATACCCAGACTTCGTGGACACCCTGTACTTCAAACTAACAGGACAGAAATTGCAGACCAGATATAGAAAAATAAATTAAATGAGAGCATGGGTGGAATACTTTTCGTCGTAAGTTGGATCAGCGCTTACCTGAGACCAAACTACAAATTTCAGTTAACCAATTCAGGATCCCGGTGCCAATTATCTTCTGCAATAATTTCAGGTTTAAACTTCAAACATAACTAGAACTGTTTCTAAGGTGTGGAAATGGCTGTTTGGTAAGAAGCTCGCTTCCAAACTACATGGCTCCGGTTTCAGTCTCACAGCATGACACCTTGGGCAAACGTCTACTATAGCCTCAGGCCGACCAAACCTTGTGAGTGGATTTGGTAGACGGAAACAGAAAGACTGTGTGTGTGTGTGTGTGTGTGTGTGTGTGTTCGTTCCATCATTGCTGGACAACCGATGTGTTTAAGTCCCTATAACTTATTCTATCGGTCTTAGCCGAACCACTAAGTACTAGGCCCACAAAGAATAAGTCCTGGGACCAATTTGTTTTAAATGCGGTACTCCAGGATTGAAAAAAAAAAAAAATAAAATAAAGACCAGCAACTTCACAATCGTCATTTTATATTTGCCTTTATTTCCAATAAATTTACTTATCAAGTTTTAAAAGAATATCAAAACAGAAGATTTAACAATGTACACAAAAATTCCAGAGTAAAATAAGCAAACCCACAAAATGAGGGAAATTAGTTGTCAACACCAGTATTTTACTGGTACTTATTTTATAAATCTTTGTAAGATGAATGTGAAAAGAATGTCAGTTTATCAGCCGCGCTACAATAAAATTCACAGAACAAGAGTCAAAATGGTGGCGGTGATATTTAGTGTTTATGTAAGCCATTGGCAACAGTGTAGATTATGTATTTTCTTCTATACAACAAATTAACTGATGAACAATGAAGAAATTTGCATGCAATTTACCGGGTTTGGTGTGAACATTGCACATTGGTTAGATGAACCGATTGTGATAGGCTGGAAAAGTATTTACTCTTTGGTTATCTTGGGTAGGCTACGGCCGAATACAAACAATCATGTAATACCACAAAAATTCTGTTAGTACAAACATGATTTGATGGAAGTGGTCGTGGCGTTTAAATATAGTCCTTGTTTTGATGGTGGAGGCAGGGTGATAACCGTCGTTGGTTATTACTCTCCGTCTTTCTTGTGGAGTGGGAAGAAGGCGAAAAGAAAAAAAAAATCTTGGTTGCGGTTATGACGAAAATATATTCTGGATCGGTGGCAATAACTGTACTTATAGTTGGGTTTCAAGATGGAAGTTTCCGAGGGCGAATTCTTTAGTTTCCAATGACTGGTTTTATTTAAGGGGAATATTGAGGAATCCGTGATCGAGAAAACATTTAATTTCACGGGGATTAAGAGAAATACATGGATTTATGGCTAAATTAACGTTACAAATAGTCAGCAAAATATCAAAATTAAATATAAAAGTGTGAAAGGCGGGGTTGGGGAGGGAGAGAGACAGAACAGTTACAGCTTTGTGCAAAAGCTGTCTGCTGAATGGTACTCCTGATCTTCGCCATCGCTACTCTGATTCGAACAAAAAACTTCTTCCTCTGATTCTAATGATTGGTTGGAATTGGAGCTTTGAGAACGCCTACGAGGCACTTTTTCTGGCAGATCATTGTTCAGACAGGACGGTTCCGACTCTAGCCCACTTTCCTCAAACAGGTTGGCGTTTGATAAGGAAGACTCGCAAGCAGAGTATTGAGTATTATTGTTGGTGGATACAGGTGCCGGCACAATTGGTGATGCAGCAGGTGAGACACGTCCCGGAACAACTGGTGATGCAGCCGGTGACACACGTCCCGGAACAATTGGTGACAAGGCCAGCGAGACGCGCGACGGCGCTATTGGCGATACAATCGGAGACAAAGCCGGAGGCGCTGTCACTGCTTCTATTACACCGGCAATATTTCTTGGTGAATGGAAGCTTTCATCAATTTCAGAATCCATATCATTCACACCATTACCAAAATGATTAGCAGTAGTTACCAGCCTTTCTAAGCTTTCTTTTACGTTAGCTACGAAATCAACAGTAGGAGCAGAGGGCTCTGCTGATGCAGTTAGGTCAGCTGTAATAAGGGAACCATCGCGATTGTCATCTCCGTTGATACCATTCTCTCCAATACACACCGTCGTACTCGTTGCAGAGAAGCCAGTAGTAGCAGGATCCGTTGCAGGAGAGGTCGCAGTGTCCGCTGCCGGGTCCGTTGCCGGAGAGGTCGCAGTGTCCGTTGCAGCAGTATATGTCGCAGTGTCCGTTGCAGCAGTAGAGGTCGCAGTGTCCGTTGCAGCAGTAGAGGTCGCAGTGTCCGTTGCAGCAGTAGAGGTCGCAGTGTCCGTTGCAGCAGTAGAGGTCGCAGTGTCCGTTGCAGCAGTAGAGGTCGCAGTGTCCGTTGCAGCAGTAGAGGTCGCAGTGTCCGTTGCAGCAGTAGAGGTCGCAGTGTCCGTTGCAGCAGTAGAGGTCGCAGTGTCCGTTGCAGCAGTAGAGGTCGCAGTGTCCGTTGCAGCAGTAGAGGTCGCAGTGTCCGTTGCAGCAGTAGAGGTCGCAGTGTCCGTTGCAGCAGTAGAGGTCGCAGTGTCCGTTGCAACAGTAGAGGTCGCAGTGTCCGTTGCAACAGTAGAGGTCGCAGTGTCCGTTGCAACAGTAGAGGTCGCAGTGTCCGTTGCAACAGCAGGAGTCGAAGTGTACGTTGCAGCAGCAGGAGTCGAAGTGTCCGTTGCAACAGTCGGAGTCGAAGTGTCCGTTGCAGCAGTCGGAGTCTCAGTGTCCGTTGCAACAGTCGGAGTCTCAGTGTCCGTTGCAACAGTCGGAGTCTCAGTGTCCGTTGCAACAGTCGGAGTCTCAGTGTCCGTTGCAACAGTCGGAGTCTCAGTGTCCGTTGCAACAGTCGGAGTCTCAGTGTCCGTTGCAACAGTCGGAGTCTCAGTGTCCGTTGCAACAGTCGGAGTCTCAGTGTCCGTTGCAACAGTCGGAGTCTCAGTGTCCGTTGCAACAGTCGGGGTCGCAGTGTCCGTTGCAACAGTCGGGGTCGCAGTGTCCGTTGCAACTGTAGGGGTCGCAGTGTCCGTTGCAACTGTAGGGGTCGCAGTGTCCGTTGCAGCTGTAGGGGTCGCAGTGTCCGTTGCAGCTGTAGGGGTCGCAGTGTCCGTTGCAGCTGTAGGAGTCGCAGTGTCCGTTGCAGCTGTAGGAGTCGCAGTGTCCGTTGCAGCTGTAGGAGTCGCAGTGTCCGTTGCAGCTGTAGAAGTCGCAGTGTCTGTAGTAGTAATAACTCTAGAGTCCTCAATTTCCGTTATAGCGGGGAGGTCTGCTGCAGAATCCGCTGTGGTTGTAGTTGTATCGTATTCAACATCAGTAGTTGTGAGGGTGTCTTTTGCTGAAACAACAGTGTCATCCGATGACGTCAGTTGATCGCTGTCAGAGCCGCTTGTATCAATGACGTCTTCGGTTAACTTTGAAACTTTACAAGAAGCATTGAATTCTTCGCTTTTCTCCAACTGAGCGTTCTGTTCTGTTGTGAGATCTATGCTAGAACTGGGCTCTCTTGACAATTCTCTAGAATTACAAGTTACGGTCTCATCCAGAACGACACAACTAAAATTGATCTCAGTGTTGGTCATAGAGATAGACCTGTCGTTATTCGAACCACTGACTGCTTCGTAGTCATTTGAACTTAATGCCGTTGTTAAACGATTGATCTCATTGTTAGCTTGATAGTCGAAATTATTAGACACCATAGAGCTTTTATCCGATACCACAAGATCGTGACCAACATCATGCATTGCTTGCTTCCCAGGGCTATTTGTGACCGACCTCTTCTCGGGGATGCTTCGGTCAGACACGGCCTGGGGATTGCTCACTTCACTTGCGGTTTCAAAATAATTTTTAAATTCTGTTAGGTTGTCATTTGAATTAATATCTCCTGAACTAGGAGCAGCATTAGATTCTAGTGACCCGTCTCTGCTGGGATTACCTTCAGGACAAACTTCATTACTAGTCTCTTTTGACTCATCTGGATTTTTCCCATGAATGTCAAACTGGTCTCCTTCGGTATCGGATAATCTCGCCGTAGCTGTCTGCTCACAGAGTTCAGTAGTTCCTTCGACTTCTTCAAAGTCTCTCAATAGAAGAGTCCTCCGAGCCTCCATATCTTCATCTTCACTACTACCCATTCTGCAAATCATTTCCGACCCAGTCGAACTTTGACTACTTTCAAGTTTAACACGGTAAATTATTTCCGAATCACTGGTGCTGCTGTCCGAGTCGCTGTCTTGCTTTTGGATTGCCTGAATATCACTCATTGCAATGCCACTGGTTTCATCAACATTGTCAGTTCTAACCACAGAATAGTCTGTGGCGAGAGACAGGCCACTAGTATCTATAGCACTAGTGGTGGGAGTAGTACTTGTGGTGGTAGTACTTGTGGTGGTAGTACTTGTGGTGGTAGTACTTGTGGTGGTGGTAGTACTTGTGGTGGTGGTACTAATGGCATCAGTAGTAGAAGTGATAGTGCTTGGAATAGTAGCGCTAACAGTGGTAGTGGTAGCATCCTTGGTTGTGTCAGTATTGACTGCATCATCAGGAGCGGCGGAGATGTCAGTGGTTGAAGTGGCGGTGTTGATAGTGTAGTCAACGCTAATGGTGGTCATATTGGTATTGATAGTAGTTACAGTGGTGGTGGTGGGAACAGCAGTGTTGTTGTTTCTGATGTCTGCGGTAGTACTGGTAGTTGAAAAATTTTCTGACGCTGTATCAGGTTTTGAAACCGTACCATCCAGTTTAGTGGTATTATTGTTTCCATTGTACGTACTGCCGGACAAATGGACACATTTGCGAGCTACATGCCCGGTTTCGCCACAACGATAGCAAGTACGATAGATCAAGCTGGGGCAGTAGCGCTGGACATGTCCCTGTTGGCCACAGTTGTAACAGCAACCACTCAGTATTTCTTGGTTACACTGTCGAGCCACGTGACCAAGTTGGTTACATATGTAACACCGGCTAACAAACATGAAACAGTGTTTAGCCAAGTGTCCGCTCTTGTGGCACTGGTAACACCGGTCTGAATAACAGTCGCGGGCATAGTGACCCATTCGGTGACATTTAAAACAGCGACCTTGAAGTCTTTTTTTCTTCTCAGAACGTTCCGACTTCGCTTCCTGCGTTTGCGACGGTGATGTCGAAGACGAGGATGAAGTAGATGAGGAATGTGGTGAAGAGGAGGAATGTGGTGAAGGGGTTCCATCAGATATAACATCTGGTTGTTGTTGTTGTGATGATTGTGGTGTTGCTGGTTGTGTACACGTTGTGTTCGGACACTTTCCTATCTGATGTTTGTCACCACATAAACGACAAGCAGAGGTTTCAAAATTCTCCATATTAGCTCTGATAAAAACAAAAAAATATATTTTTTTAATAAAGTAAATTTTAAAGAAATTAATTCAAAATATTTAGCAACAAAGAAACACCAAGCGAAGTCAGAAAAATAAAATATACCAACGCTTTTTATTTCTATTACCTATAAAAGACGTACATCGAAATTAAATGACTAATACAAACACGAGACAGAACATAGACTCGGAGAACTAAAGTTATAAAACAGAAATTTAAGAAAAGAAGCAAAAGAAACGAATGAATTAGGAAAAGATAGAAAAAAAAAAACGAATGAAATAATAAAAAGATAAAATATACCTACATCTACTCAAGTACGCTCATATGGATTATAAGTATTTTTTTCACCTGCAGTTATAAGCATTATATAGTTGCCCACGTGCAAAATGGCTTCTGTTTTGTCACGAGGGATATTTGCATATGAATAAATTATAAATACATAAAACAACCTTCCCGACCGTATTGAAAAAAACACTTTGTATGGGTGACGCGTGTGGAAGAGGAATTGAGACAGGTAACTTCATCTGCGGACGCCGGTTGGTTAATTTTTTTTTTTGTTTTTTAGCAACTACCTGTCCAGAAAGATCAGCCTAAAGAAGAGATGTCTGTCTCGAAGAGCGTTTGAAAAATGCTGGACCAATGTAAGGAAGTTAGGGATAAATGGGGCCATGCTAGTGTGGTCGGTCTGAACGGAAAAGAAGGAAATGACGGAAGGAAATTTTTTTTAAAAAGTGGCTATTATAAAAAGCCTTAAAAAAAAAGGGTAAAAAAAAAACGGTGGGTCGAATATGAACCCGGAAAAATATCAACATATAATTTATATATTCATTTCGATTTCATTATACTGTTCATTATACTGTGTATTTTCATCCGATTTCATTATATTTGATTTTTTAAACTAAAGTATAACCCCAGCCCCTAAATGTTTTGTTGTGTCCTTGTGCTATCCCTTCTGTGTCATGGCCTATGTGCCAAATAAAAAAAAATTCGTTGCGATTTCAAGGACGGGTTATTATTGTTGTGCATATTTGAGAAACGAATGACGACCACGGCATCCTATTATACGCTACAACACAACGTGATACAGACACTACATCACTGGTATTTGTAGAAATTGTTTTTATTTCTATCATTAGTTATTCCATTCAAGAAAGCGACAACTCAAGTACCGCTAATCTTGTTATACGCTTAAATACTCGCACGTTACGTGTCCGACAATCGGAGCCACTACATGGCGGGTGACTTTAGAAATAGTAGCCAAATCGTAATCCCCCACCACCCGTCGCGAAGAAAGGACAACGCTGGGTAACGCTAACTTTAATATAAATCTGATTACAACCTGGAGCTCATTTGATTGTTGGTTAACTCGCGCTAGCCTGGGATCTTTTTTAAAACGGGGGCCACATTTTTCGTTAAGACGAATATACGCTTACAGATAAACTTGCGCAAAAAAAAATTTAGAATACGTCCACCGCGTCAGGTTTTGTTTTTATTTTTTTATTTTTCTGTCTTGTTTCAGTTATAGTGCGGCCATCCTGGGGCTCCGTCTTGAATTTCAATCGAATTTGTCGACCTTCACCTCACCGTGTATCAAATCCACTCAGACGCTTACCAAGGTGTTATACAGTGGGACTGAATCGGAAACCATGTAGTTTGGAAGCAAACTTCTCGCCATTCCTTCACCTATTTTTTTTTCCTAAACGCAAATTCTCGTGAGGCAGAAATAGCGAACCGGTTTCAATTCCTGGTTGTAGATTTATCAGTCTTACATCTAAGTGTTTAATTGGTGTATATGTGTGTGGTAGGGTGAGAGTGGAGGATCAACACCACATCTTCAAAATTCTTAAAACGGTAAGACCATCACCAAACTAAATGGTTTCAATTGGAACCAGCGATTCGGTTTCAATTCGTAAAAACCAATACACTTCAGAAAAAGTATTATTTTGTGTCTACATAAGACCTTTTTATTACTGAAATCCCCACCAAATAAGCTAAAATAAACTAATTTTTCAAATGGAACCAACGATTTGGTTTTGATTCGTTACTGAAATTTTTACAATTAGCTTATGCCCTCTAGGAAAGCATTCTTCTGTTTACATAAGCCCTATTATTTCTGAAGCACCCTCCCCACACACACAAGGGGTTTGAGAATTAGGGATTTCTGTTTGTGAGACTCCCTCATGGTGGACTGGTTTCCAATTCAGGTGTGTCGTAAACCCGGTTTTAAATACGCTATGGAGACTGGGTACCCGGCTCAATGAGTCCGTCCTACGACTCAGTAAAAATGTTTGAGACTAGAAAAGACGTTTCGAAGGACACAATTGGCAAAAAAAAAAAAAAAATTCCGTGACCCAAACTGCTATGAGAAAGGTACGAACACCACATCACATTGATCTTTTTAGGGTTAGAGAAATCTGTCCCGGATTCATTGGAAATTTTTTTTTTTTTCCTTAGTGAAAATCGTGCTGGTGAAAAGATCAATGGGGGTAGGGGTGGGTGAAATTTCCGAGGCTTCCACCTCACCGCACTCCGTTTTTCGGACCCCCAAAAGGATTTTATAGCAGATTAAAATGTTACAGGAATTCATTCAACGAAAGAGAAAAAAATTCCAGAATTGAGGTGGTTTCATAGCAAATAAGTCGAAAGGTAAGCTACTATAAATCGGCACGAACTTTCCGGACAACCCAATGGTAAGTTTGAGGGAGACAGGATTGCTATTTCTAGTAGATGGAGGGAACACCTAGAGGTAACCTCATTGGTTCACCCAATATCTTTGTTGGAAGCGGGTGACTACATATACTTTGAATGTACACACGTTCTAAAGCAACTCTTTATACAGTGGAAGGTGGCGATGACTGAACGTGCAAAAGTAATTTTAAACAACTGTTTATACATATTTAGAAACGATGGAATTCTTCTCAAAACCAATATTTAGTCACTGCAAATGTTTGTTTGAGATAAGAGCTGGAGAGGGAAAAGAGGTGGGGGGGGGGAAACAGCAAAACTTCCATTTGTTTGCTATTAAGTTATACAAATGTTGTTCGGCCGCACAGAAGTTTTAAAGTAGATCTTTGAAAAAATGTACTCCAGCCATGACAATCCAGCCTTTCATTTGAGAGCAGTGTATCTGGTTTTATTTATTATTTTTTTTAAAGGATATTTTTCTTTTCTAGTACACTCGTTTCATGAGACGGGTATAAATTCTGATAGGTGGAATACTTCATAGAGGCGGGAGGCGCATGGCTTAGTGGTTAAGGTGTTGGATTCATGATCGTAAGATTGTGGTTTCGATTCCTGGACCGGGCGAGGCATTGTGTTCTTGAGCAAAACACTTCATTTCACGTTGCTCCTGTCCAATCAGTCGGTAAAGATTAATGACTCCGCGATGGACTGGCGTCCAATCCAGGTGGGGAATATATACGCCAGAGAAACTGAGAAACCGGCCCTTTGTTCCTTTCGTGGACTAACCATTTTATGGAGGAGAAAAGCTAGGGAAAAAATTGTTTGCTTCCTTCTGTGAAAGATTCGTTGAAAAAAAAAATGTTTTTAAAAAATATTTTAACTTCTCCCCACTTTCATTCTGAACCTTTTTGATAAGAATTTCGGATACCGACCACTTGGTTCTACGTTCAGTTTCACTGCGTGGCACCTTCGATAAGTGTATTCTACTATTGGCCTGGGTCGACCAAAACCTTGTGAGTGAATCTGGTGGACGAAAACTGATTATATATAGACATGTATGCGTATTTGTCCTCTACCATCGCTTGGTAACCGGTGTAGGTGTGTCCCCGTTCGACAAAAAGAGGTGGATAGAATAAGAACTCAGGTATATTGTTCGACTTAACCTTTCAGGGTGGTGCCCCAGCATGGCTGCAGTCCACAAACTGCAACTAGTAAAAGAAAAGCAAAAGACAAGATAGTATTTCTTTCAGAGAGAAATGGTTATTATTTCTCACAGATTGTGACCACAAAGGGCTTCCATTATTCGCTTTCCTGAGACGATAGTTCTGTAAAATTGCAAAATCTTAAGACAAAATGATTTTAATTTACAGTGAAGGAGAAACGAACATGTATACCCATCGTGCCTTTCTTGGAGACTGAGTTGTCTTTTATACTTTACTATTTTTCTAGGATTTTAGAATCTATTGAAAATCGATTCGTCTACCACAGTGTTTCCCTGGCAAATACCCTCTCACACATCACTAAAATTATTACTGTATGTACTTGGGTATTTTACATTCTTAGTTCAAATCCTACCAAGGTCGACCTTGAGCTTCGTTATCTGGGAATCGATAAAATAAAGTCAATGGCCTCCCACCAAATTTCAGGCATTGAACTTAGAGTAGAAAGAATTTCTGCTTTACGTTCGATAAAATAAGTACCAGGTGAGCGCTGAGGTCGTTGTAATCGACCGGCTCCCTATCCTAAAATTTCAGGATTTGTATCCAGAGAAAAAAATTATTTGGAGCTCATATAAATGATTAGGGCCGAGAAGGAAAGATGGTACCTTGACTCTTTATAGGGTCTTCGAGTTTTGTGTGAGGAAGAGAATAATATATATTCACAACAGTCCTTCACAGACAGCTACAAGCTCCCAAGTGATTTTATTAAACCTATCGATAAATTGTCTATCACAAACACAGGAATGGGGCACAACTATCGACCCGCTCCAAGTCGTTTCCCCATCAACGAAAATTCCCTCTCAGTACTTATACTAACTCAAAACCGTGGTGAGAGACACATAACGTGATATGCAGTGGGAATCGTACCTAAAAGCACGTGAAACGAACGTTTTAACCAAACAACTATGATTGCATATGGCGACAGTGATACAGCTAAGACAGTTTGATTATTAATAAATATGTAATGCTATTTAGCGGAAGTGACGACAGCTGAGGTTAGAGACACCAAAGTGTCACAGGAAGCATTTGCCTTTGCAGAATGACATGTAGCTATATTTGTTTCTTTCTCTCTCTCTCATAAACACTTTGCAAGTAGTTAATATTAAGTGAGGCAATAATACTCGGTTCTGCTGGAATACTGAATATTGGTATACGAGTTTCTAGAAGCCAGTATGCGCGCGTCTGCTTGTGTGTGTATGTGTGTGTGTGAGTCTATATCCGGTATGTAATCTGTTTATCAATATAGTATTAGGTTATTAACGTATTTATTTACATAACTGTGTGTGTGCGTGCGTGTGTGTGTGTGTGTGTGTGTGTGTGTGTGTGTGTGTGTGTGTGTAGAGGGACAGAATCCGGTCAGTATTGAGTCTATGTAACATGAATATAAACATTATGTGAATAAGTAGTGTATGCATCTTTCTCTTATATACACACATATATACATACATTATATATATATATATATATATATATATATATATATATATATATATATATATACATATGTTTGTACCATTATATAAATGCGTATACGTATGTACACAGACACACATACATATATTTCTACACACACACACACACACACACACACACACACACACATTTCTACACAAACAAACGCTTCATAAGTGTCTCTACATCACTCACCATAAATTTTTAACCAACGACAAAAATAAAAAGACAAGAAAGAAAAGCAAATTGTTAAAGAGGAAGGAATCTGGCGAAAAAATAGTTTCAAAACTGAACATTTTCACTAACATAAATGTTTAGAATTTATATGTTCCAAAGAAACACGTCTGCAAATAGTTTACCATTCCTTACATATTTCTGAATCTGATATTGACGACAGATAAAAAGACTGTTTAATGGAAATCTTTAGATAAACATCGCTTTAAAGATATTAATATTTTTGGCATTGAAGGTGTCCATGTGTCGGAAATTAAATAATATACTCAAAGCGGTCTGTCAGTCCATATTTATATTCACTATATATACATCCTCTCTTTCAGTTACATGTCTCCGCGCGCGTTTTTGTGTGTGTGTATGTATGTATGTATGTTGTTGGCACTCCGTCGCTTACGACGTCGAGGGTTCCAGTTGATCCGATCGACGTCACAGCCTGCTCGTGGAAAATTAACGTGCAAGTGGCTGAGCACTCCACAGACACGTGTACCCTTAACGTAGTTCTCGGGGATAGTCAGCGTGACACAGTGTGACAAGGCTGGTCCCTTTGAATTACAGGCACAACAGAAACAGGAAGAAAGAGTGAGAGAAAGTTGTGGTGAAAGAGTACAGCAGGGTTCGCCACCATCCCCTGCCGGAGCCTTGTGGAGCTTTAGGTGTTTTCGCTCAATAAACATTCACAACGTCCGGTCTGGGAATCGAAACCGTGATCTTATGACCGCGAGTCCGCTGCCCTAACCACTGTGCCATTGCACCTCCACTCTTAGAATGTACATACGAACGAAATTCCAACCGGCTTACGGTTCTGCCGACTCACCGCCTTAACACACACACACACACACACACATATATATATGGCTGTGTGGTAAGAAACTTAATTCTCAACCACATGGTTCTGGGTTCAGTTCCACTGCGTAACACGAACTGAACCCGCAACCATGTGATTGGGAACTCGAAGGATGTAACTACATTCTCGCTGTTGTGGTTGTGTGAGTACTTCTCAGTAATGTGCAAAGTAGTTAGTAACTGCGTGGTAATTAAGAGATGATGAGGAGCAATCTTGGATCCAGAGACATGACGCATGCGCATTTATATTCTATGTAGATAACTCCAAACACATATAACCACATATATAAACACTCGCATACCAACATATGCGCTCATACATAAACAAACATACAAACATACTGTTGCAAGTGGATACATCAACATACACATTGACAGACTTGTCCACACACATACGCATCGCATACATACACATACCCATACATACACATACGCATACATACTCACACACACACACACACACACACTCACACACACATACTCAGATACACAAACATCAACATACACATTGACAGACTCATTCAGACGCGCACGCGATGCACATACGCACACCTACACACGCACGCGCGCACATGCATTCACACAGACACATACATGTACATAAGATAAGCTTACACACATACCAATTCTGTGTGTGCGTATGTGTGTGTGTATGTGTGTGTGTGTGTGTGTGTGTGTGTGTGTGTGTGTGTGTGTGTGTGTGTGTGTGTGTATTTTGCTCACCATCGCTACTTGATAACCGGTTTTGGTTTCTTAATGTACCCATAACGTATCGGTTCGGCAAAAGAAAACTGATAGAATAAAGTTACATATTTTAAAGCGAAGAACAACACGAAGTGGTGTCGATTCGTTCAAGTGGAACCCTTTTAGACAATCCCCCCTCCCCCGCCACAAAAACAATGATAAAGACACTGGATATTATACTTCAAGCCTATCTTTTTTAACATTCTCAGAAATGTCTTTCCACTTTCTCACGTTCCCTTTGTACACCATTTCTGCCACCTCTACCTTCTTCTTCCATTTTTCAATGGTTTCTCTACTTTCTTTATTGTCTTTCACCAAAGTAACGTACTCCAAGACGGACGGTACCCTATAAGTTTCCGAAAGCGTATTTAACTGTTTGTTCAATGCCTCTTCCACTTTTTTCGCATCTTCGTGATGCCGCTGGTTGTTTAACAAGTAAGACAAACTGTGCTTCTCTCGCAGAATTTTCTTGCGAAACTCTTCTCCTTGATTCACGTTCTTCTCAAGTTCTTGTTTCTTTTCGTAAGTGTGTCTCTCGATCGGTACCAATGCTTTCCTCAACCGAGTTTTTTGTTTCATAATATTTTGAATTTCTTCTTTAAGTGTATTTTTTTCAAGCCATTTGCTGTAGAATTCAACGGGATCCACTTCATTTCGATATTTCTTAATCATTATTTGTTTTCTAATATTAAGCTTCAGACCAGCATTACGTAGCTTTGTCGTACTGTTTAAACTTTCACATTTTATATTCTTTGCGGTAACATATTTTTGCCATTTATGCAGAAAAGGAATTTTGCCATCCGCTTTAACCAAATCGCCGAATTCCACTTCGATTTCTTGTCTTTCTGATTTAATGTCGGCCAAAGTTCTTTGGTAGTTTTCAATTAAAGCCAGGCTCGATTCGATAAATTCGCGTGTAATGTCTTTCGTTGATTTCAATTCGTCCTTACATAACTTGTGACAGTGTCGAGCGATTACAAGTTTCTGTTTAGTCGTCAAACTACCTGGTTTAGTGCGAACAAGAGCGCGAGCAGCAAGCGCTAGAGGTGACATTGATTGAGATTTTATCTGTGAGCCGACCCCAGAGCTTGAGTCTTCACCACTCCCACTAGCACTTGAAACAAACTTGTCTCCTAGATATTTCTCTAAGAGGGGCGTTTCTCTGGTCAGAAATTGGATCTCCTTTTCTGCTTTCTCTATTTTTTCAGCTATTTCTTCCAACGTGAGGTCACTGACAGTACCCATTTGCCACATTAGTTTCCATTTAGGTTTTCCACAAAGCAGTGTGTCAAGGTCCGTTTGTAATTCTTCCATATTTCTAGAGCTATCTTCGTGTGACGTCACTGGTTGCAAACTCGGCATTTTTCTTTACACTTATAATTTTCTATCCTTCTCACTTTTCTGTTGGTGTTTTTGTGATGATCAGTTCTTACGACGTTTTCAAAATACTTAACGCTTTCACAAAGCAACGCAGTACATTTATACTCTCGCTCTCTTTCTCTCTCTCATAAGCATATATACTTACTCGCTCACTCTCTTTCCCTCTCTCTCTCACTCTCCCTCTATCGCTTTCTCTCTCTCTCTCTCTCTATATATATATATATATATATATGTATATATATATATATATATATATATATATATATATATATATATATATTTGTATGTATGTATGCATGTATAGTATGGTTTGGTATGTATGTATGTATGTATGTACGTATGCATGTATGTATACAGGCGCGTGGTCTAATGGTTAGACGTGTTACTCTAAACCATCGCACGATAATGATTTCGATTCCCAGACCGGCTGCGTGTTGTGTTCTTCAGCAAAACCCCTCATTTTACGTTGCTCCCGTCTTCTGGATTATCCTGTGACGAACTAGCCTTCCGATCAGGGGGAATTTTAGCCTCCCCACCCCCACCCAGCTCTCTCCTGTCTAAACCCACTCCTCTCAAAAATGGCTGACCTTGTCACTAAATTACGAACAATAACTATTATTCTCTTTCTGTCTTGTGAATTTCGTTTTTCTCTATATTTTTCTCACATTTATGTATATTCCTGTCTCTGTCTGTCTGTCTGTCTGTCTCTCTCTCTCTCTCTCTCTCATGCAGTGCACCTGAGCAGTTGTACTGCTCCTGATCATTGTATACAATAAGTTCATTATATATATATATATATATATATATATATATATATATATATATATATATATATATATATATATATATATATAGTTATCGCCAAGCCAACATGGCAGTCCCAAAATTAGGACGAAAGCTGCCGTGAATTAGCTCCAAGAAGCCATCGCCTCTAGCTAGCTATGTGACACACGAAACCTGTGTCCTTTATAACCTTCGAACAGGGGAGGTCAGCAGCTTCCCCTTGCTGGTTTGGCATCTGCAGACTAGACTAGTTTCAGGGTGTTGCCCCTTGTCAATGCTAGTCTAGTCTGCAGATGCCAAACCAGCAAGGGGAAGCTGCTGACCTCCCCTGTTCGAAGGTTATAAAGGACACAGGTTTCGTGTGTCACATAGCTAGCTAGAGGCGATGGCTTCTTGGAGCTAATTCACGGCAGCTTTCGTCCTAATTTTGGGACTGCCATGTTGGCTTGCCGATAACTATTTATTTCCAGTACCGCTGCCGTAGTCTCCTTTAGAGAGACCTAGAAATATTAATAACTCTCTCTCTCTCTCTCTCTCTATATATATATATATATATATATATATAGATAGATAGATAGATAGATAGATAGATAGATAGACAGACAGACAGACAGACAGACAGACAGACAGACAGACAGACAGACAGACAGATAGATAGATAGATAGATAGATAGATAGATAGATAGACAGATAGAGAGAGAGAGGTATGCATGTATGTCTCCATCTTTGGGATGTAGCTAACACAGAGAAATTCACATTAGGAACTTGAGAAAAGTCTTGCATACCTTTACTGTTCCACTCACAGACTGCACTTGTAATGTACATGCATGTATGTATGTATGTATGTATGCATGTATGTATGTATGTATGCATGTATGTATGTATGTATGTATGGATGGATGGATGGATGGATGGATGGATGGATGGACGGATGTGTGCGTGCATGTGTATGTATGTTATGTATGTTTGTATATGTATTAGTGTACACACATATATATATGCATTCATACAAACACACACACACACACACACACACACACACACACACACACACACACACACACATATTGAACTCTCTGGTCTCGTCGCATATAACGGTTATTAATGCAACTAGCACAGTGAAATACTAGTTATGGTTCCGAAATTTCAGCAATGGCGGCTTCTGATTAGCTAAAATTACATTACTTTAAATGCTCACAACTTGTTTGTTATTAAATTTTAGTAAAAGATAAATGCAATTTTCGTCACCAGTAAAGCCAAGAGAATCGTTAGCACGCAGGGCGAAATTCTTCTCTGTATTTCGTCCGTCTATACGTTCTGAGTTCAAATTCGACTTTACCGTTCACCCTTTTGGGGGTCGATGAAATAAGTACCAGCTGAACAATAGGGATCGATGTATTGGATTTACCCCTCATCTAGCCTTGTGCCGAAATTTGAAACCAATTTTTGTCAATCAGACTACAAAACTACAACCAAATTTCATTTTTTTTTTAATATTCAGGTGAAAATTTGAGAAACTTCAAATGGTTAAAAGAAATTTAACATGTTACATTGGATCAATTGTAATGGGATAGACGTAAAGTCAAACGGATTCGAAATGTGACTTCTCCGTTTAAAGTTGCATTCATAATATGTTTTCTCCATCATCCTGAGTTTATAATGTGAGTGAGATGTAGTTGGCTTTACTGGTCAGTTTGTGCTAAAATGAGGCGGCTACTTTCAACCAAAATCAATCAGCAGCAATTTAGATTGCTCCTTCTTTCTATCAACGACCTTATTTCTGAAAATACACATGAAAGGTATCAAAATGATAATAAAAGGAAGTCAGTTGGTTTGGTTATCCTAGCGGATATAAACAGAAATATTTTTGATGGGAGGCAACTCTTACTAATACCGACAGTTATCTCTCTTGCAAATTGCTTTCCGGAATCTATGGTCGGTTCTGTGAGTAAAATAGATTGGCACTGACTCAGGATTAGCATTAGTCCTCTAGCCGACGGTGGCGGGCGGCGGTGGCGGGCGGCGGCGGCGGGCGGCGGCGGCGGGCGGCGGGCGGCGGGCGGCGGCGGGCGGCGGGCGGCGGGCGGCGGCGGGCGGCGGCGGGCGGCGGCGGCGGCGGGCGGCGGTGGGCGGTGGGCGGGCGGCGGTGGGCGGGCGGCGGTGGGCGGGCGGCGGTGGGCGGGCGGCGGTGGGCGGGCGGCGGTGGGCGGGCGGCGGTGGGCGGGCGGCGGTGGGCGGGCGGCGGTGGGCGGGCGGTGGGCGGGCGGTGGGCGGGCGGCGGCGTAGTAGTAGTAGTAGTAGTAGTATAGTTTCAAATTTTGACACAAGACTGGCAGTTTCGAGTGAGGGGGCTAAGTCAATCACATCGACCCCATTGTTCAACTGGTACCTATTTTATCGACCTCAAATAGATGAAAGGCAAAGTCGACCTCGGCTCAGAACGTAAAAACGGACAAAATGCCGCTAAGCAGACAGGCCGACAGACAGACAGACAGATAGATAGACAGATAGATAGATAGATAGATAGATAGATAGATAGATAGATAGATAGATGGATATTGGCATGTATGTATGTATATATGTATTTATGTTTGTATGTATGTATGTATGTATGTATGTATACACATGCCAATACAATTTACATAAAAGGAAAAGAAAATGCAATATTTTCAGAAGAGAATGAACTAAAATACAATATTCCATCCAAAAATGAAAGTATTAAAAAAAAAAAAAAATTTAATATCAACTAGATTATGGCCGGGAGATACCAGGTTGTTCAAAGTACCCGCTCTCAGCTTCCACAACGACGACTGAAAGCGGCGCCGGAACCTGGCGCGCGCGCCCCTGTGATCTTCGAACACCTCCTTGATTTTAGGCCGCCGGCTCTCGGCCTTGGTGTTCCATGCAGAACGGTTAGCATCTTTCTCAACCGCGCCCCCACACATACTTAATACGTGGGGTTATAATCGAAGGAACTAAGAGGCCAGAAATTGGGGCTGGTGAAGTCGTGGTAGAAAATCTCTCTGACAACTGCTTCTGACTCCTTCCAGGAGCCGAATCCGGCTGTCATTTATATGGCCTTCCAGCAGCAACCATTTCCAGCCATGGTTTGACTGTTGTCTCCAGCAGATTCACTTAGCCGTCTGAACTGCGGCTTAGGCCCTGTTCAAAGATAAGGGGTTGGGCAGAGACACACCCGAAAACCATCACAAGTTGGAGACCTTGGTTTTCATATGTTGTTGGCACTCCGTCGCTTACGACGTCGAGGGTTCCAGTTGATCCGATCAACGGAAGAGCCTGCTCGTGAAATTAGCGTGCAAGTGGCTGAGCACTCCACAGACACGTGTACCCTTAACGTAGTTCTCGGGGAGATTCAGCGTGACACAGAGTGTGACAAGGCTGACCCTTTGAATTACAGGCACAACAGAAACAGGAAGTAAGAGTGAGAGAAAGTTGTGGTGGAAGAGTACAGCAGGGTTCGCCACCATCCCCTGCCGGAGCTTCGTGGAGCTTTAGGTGTTTTCGCTCAATAAACACTCACAACGCCCGGTCTGGGAATTGAAACTGCGATCCTATGACCGCGAGTCCGCTGCCCTAACCACTGGGCCATTGCGCCTCCACTTGGTTTTCTTAATACGTGGGACATCACATGGATGGTAGGCAAGTCACCTCTCGTTCTGGGTGTTTTGCAACTGGTGCTGACAGAAGTTCTTTTCATCTGAGTAGAACCAGGCTCAACAGGTTGCCTCAGCTTGAACAGGAGTTTCCTTATCATCGCCAAGCAGTTCTCAGAGTTTGGTCGTCAGAGTTTGTCACTTGCGCTTCTTGTATGAGTCGTAGCGAAGGTCTTCATTCAGGGTTAGCTTCAGGGCTAACCGTCTCTCTCGCCAAAACCCAGATTCCTTTGCTCGGATCTGCCACCACCTTGTCCTGCAGTTGTTGAACGAAAACCGGAGTGCGGACGCAGTCAGAAAATTTGCTGTGTCCTTATTGTTGGCCACAGCTTCACAGTGTCCTTCGCAGCTGTCCATGTCACGTCTTACACCCCTTACAGTGTTCACAAAGCATTGAGCAGCAGTCAAAATGTCAGCATTTCGATACCCAGCGCGAATCATCATGGTGCAGGTAACTCTTTTCCAATATTCAGATGGCTTCCAGTCCTCCATGTCAGCTAAGTTTTTTTTCCAGTTACAATTTAATCTTTTTTGCTCTCCAACACCGCTGATTGTTCACCATATATATCAAGATCTTCCTGATAAAAAGGAGACATGAAAATTGCCAAATTTAGCCCGAACACCATGTATGTATGTATGTATGTATGCATGCATGTATGTATGTATGTATGTATGTATGTATGTATGTATGTATGTATGTATGTAAATATATGTACATACACACACTCAATCGCAAATGTGTGTGTGCGTGTGTGTGTGCACGCGCGCGCTCATACAATAGAACGAATGAGTGAAGGAGATAGACAGGAAAGAGGTAGTGAATGAATGTCCTGCGTTGCTTTAAGGAAAGCGTTAAGTATTTGAATAATACAGTTTGAAAACATCTACATACAATATTTCACATTTTATCTTGACATCAACACATTACATCTACATGGAGCATCGACAGGAAACGTACGGAAAATATAAAGAGAAAAGTTATATTACAGAAAACATGTATAGAAAACATATAGAAAGCATATTGTAAGCACCTAAAGAAATCGCCTGTTGTGAATTTTTACAGAAAACAACCCAAGTAAACTTTTATATTAAACGTTTATTGTTATAAACATCTATAGTAAACTTTGAGAGAAAATATTTGAGCGTGATTTGAGGGAGGTTTGGATGCTATACTTAGCATTTCTAATGTCAACACAAAGTTTCCCTCGTTAGTTTTTTTCACTGATTATCTTTCAAGTGTACATGACTTTGTTGTTCATGTAAATCTCCTCACGGTCCCAGGGAAGGATAAAAAGTTGCAAAATGAAGAAGTTACCTTCAAATATTAGAACAATTTTCCCAGCATTGGCTTCTAATCTCAATGATATAGACAGTGGAGAAGCAGGCCATGAAGATTTACAGTCATTAAAATCGAGGAGAAAGCGTATGTGGCTTATCGGAGCCCTTAGCTTTATGGCAATGGAAGATCTTTCTGAGAAGGTGAAAGAAACGGAAAAGCGGAACCGGTTTTTGTCCACTGAAACGAGCATGTTTGAGAAATATCTGGAAGACAAGTTGCATGCAAGTGGTAGTGGTGTTAGCAATGAATCAAGTTCTGTTTTTGGTTCACAGACAGTAGCAAAATCTCAGCCACCATCACCGGCACCATTTGCCCCTGGTATTATCGGTGTAGCTAGGAAAGTAAGCAATTTGACTACAGAGCAGAAACTACTAGTTGCTCGGTATTACATCATGGCTTTGAAAGAAGAATTAAAATTGTCGAAAAAAACATCACAGCATTTTATCGCTTTGAACCTTGCTTTGCTTGAAAACTACAACGAGACTTTAGCTGAAATTCCGTTAGAGAGACGAGAACTGGAAATGGAATTCGGTATTTTGGTTAAAGAGAATGGCAAAATTCCTTTTCTGCGTAAATGGCAAAAATACGTCGCCACGAAGGATACAAAACGGGAAAGTCTAATTTGTTTAATTAAACTACGAAATATTAGTCTTGTAAATAAAATTAAAAAACAAATAATGATTAAAAAATATCGAGACGAAGTTGATCCTATTGAATTCTATAGCAAATGGACGGAAAAAAAGACACTTATTGAAGAAATTCATAGTCTTAACAAACAAAAATCCCGTCTAAGAAGAGCTCTTGTACCCATTGAAAGATACACTTACGAGAAAAAGCAAGAACTAGAAAATGACGTGAAGCAAGGTGAAGAATTTCGTCAGAGAATTCTGCGAGAAAACCACAGTTTGGTCTACCTATTAAACAAACAGCAAAATGATGAAGTAGGAGAAAAATATGAAAAGGTTAAAAACGAAAGATTGAAAGCGCTTTATGAGAACTACCGAGTACCGTCCATATTGGAATATATTATTTTAGTAAAAGACAATAAAGAGTGGCGAGAACTCATTGAGAAATGGAAACAAAAGGTGAGAGTGGCAGAAATGGTGTACAAAGGCAACGTGAAAAGGTGGAATAGCATTGTTCAGAATGATAGGAAATATAACCTTAAAATATAGCATCAATTTTCATTGAATTTTTAAATATTTTCCTTGTGTTTTAATCGTCGTCATCATCATCGCAATTGTCGTTTGTCCCCAGGCCAGCCTAAGCTTGTTAGTAAATGTTACAACCATGATAACTATGTCTAATTTTCTTTTCGATATATAGTCTAACTGAATTATCAAATGTTATGAATGCGATGCGGCTGCTATGTCTAACAATTCGAATGACCTCATTAAGACTCCCTCAGTGGCATTCCTTTATCGTTTTTTTTTTTTTTAAGTGTAGATATTTTTCGTTGTCTGGGGAAATAGTCAGTTACAGCACCAGGTTAGGGGTTCGTATACAATTAGTAGTTATTCCACTCCAAAGGTGTTTGGATGAGAATTTGTAAACAGCTGAGAGACGGGTCTGCAATAGGGGACTGTATCACGTAGACCTATCACATTGGACCCTAATAATCTTTTGAACACTACATCCCCTCAACTTACCTTGATGTTCGAAATTGGTAAGAAATCATCTGGCAATGTCAAGACTTAGACCAGAGTCCATCGATTGGGTCGGTCCTGTTTAGTCCTTTCGATTTGGGCTTTGATTTTGATTACAAGGTGAATGTGAGAATGTAACGGATGGTGGAGCTGGATGGTGATGGGGAAGCGGGGTGGGGGTATACTCTCGAATCACCAAAAACAAACAAAAAAAAAGCTTCGCAATCGCCAACTGTTAGATTTGATCTCACTATCAGTGGGTATCTGTTCAAGTTGCGTGAGATTGACTTTGAACAATTCAGTACTTACTACCCGAAATGGTAGTACTTGTTAGGGTCGCATCTACGGATTAAATAGATTTTTTACATAGGTAGATTGAGTCCCTTAGCTGCGGTGAAAGCAATCAATCTAGGAGAAGGAAAGTTCCAAAATTAATACCCTCTTGTCCTGCGCCGACACGGAAGAGTATGGCTGATGAAACAAGTATGACACATATGCATTAACAGAGGTTCATAATGTGGAGGAAACTATCCCATGTTAGTGTGCATTCTACCGCAGGAAGATATGAGATGAGATGTGATTATCAGTGACTTATTGTTGTGTTCAATCTTACATGATCTATAACACGGTAGGGGACAGCTGAGCAGTCCCCTAACGAAATTTCTCCTTCTGTAGGTTCACTTCAACCCCAACCAGATGAAACATTTCTGAAAACTTGCTTAAAAGTCTCTACCTCTGCTACTATGTCACACAGAGTATCCATGAATATTAAGTTAAAGGTGCCAGTGGATACGTGAGGGATCGTGGCCTAGTGGTTAGGGGTGTTGTACTCACGATCGCGAGATCGTGGTTTCGATTCCCGAACCGGACAGTAGTTTGTGTTCTTGAACAAAACACTTCATTTCACGTTGCCCTGCGATCACTTCGACACCTGACGTGTGACACACCTGTGCACCTGTTCAGGTAACGCCGATCTGATGGAGGGAGTGAGTGAGTGAGCTAATGTACAGCCCATACATTTGGTCACGAATTTCTTGCGCAGGTTGTTCTGCAAGAAATTGCGGAATCGTCTTTCTCCGACTACCACAGACTACCATGAAGAAGAAGAGGACTAATGTATTTAGAATACTCGGCCACAATGATTCCACAACGTGAGACAGACACTGTGCGAAAACTTCCCCTACTCTGTCCCTGTAACTCAAAGAACTGACTTTGTCCCTGTATCCTTTTGAATTTGGCCGAGTTCAACGTTAAGAGTAGAAATATCTGTGAATAACATAGAGGATGGATTGCACCAGTAATTATACTGGGTCTGATTGAATATTTCGGTAAGTTTACAAATGCCTGTGGAAAACTCAGTTGAAAGAATATGAGGTGGACTGTAAAGGACCAATCTTCGCAACAGACTGTAATGGTGAAACGGATTTGTCCAAAGATTTTTCTTCTCGTTGCCAACAAATGTACGCGCTTTTGTGGGTCTCTCACCATTATTTTAACAAGATCAGACGACGAACAAAGCAGAATCGTTACCGCGAAATACCTAGCAGTTCAAATTCTCTGAGGTTGATTTGGTTTTTCATCCTTTCGGGGTCGATGAAATAAATACTAGTAGGGCACTGGGGTGGGGTGGGGTGGGGTGGGGTGGGGTGTGTGGGGTGTATTACATCGACTCTGGTCTTTTACTCTTTATACTCTTTTACTTGTTTCAGTCATTTGACTGCGGCCATGCAGGAGCACTGCCTTTTAGTCGAGAAAATCGACCCCCAGGACTTATTCTTTGTAGGCCTAGTACTTATTCTATCGGTCTCTTTTTGTCGAACCGCTAAGTTACGGGGACGTAAACACACTAGCATCGGTTGTCAAGCGATGGTGGGGGGATAAACACAGACACACAAACACACATACATCTATATATATATATACATATATATAGGACGGACTTCTTTCAGTTTCCGTCTACCAAATCCACTCACAAGGCTTTGGTCGGCCCGAAGCAATAGTAGAAGACATTTGCCCTAGTTGTCACGCAGTGGAACTGAACCCAGAATCATGTGGTTGGTAAGCAAGCTACTTACCACACAGCCATGCTGAGATTATTTAAAGAAAAAAAGCCAAAATAAGTTAGGGTTACTTTGCACGTACAACACCGACTTCCCGGACACTGATGGTTCGGAACCTCTTATAATCCTTGCTAATTTACGTGTAGTAGTAGTAGTAGTAGTATGGAATAATGCGCTGTAGCAGCATGTTGCTGCATCCACCATTTATTGGTGATGCCCTACTCCTGGTGGGTGACACCTTTGCACCACTCGAGTGACAACCCTCCAACCCATGGGGTCTGTTTGGATAGTCGTTACTGGTGAGGGTTTTACGAGAAAGTTGAGTATTTTCTACCTCAACCTCTTTTAATCGCTTTTTACAACACGCAGAAGAAACGTTGGGTCAAGTCTTTGGCATACAAGTTCCTACAAAGCGTAATTTACGCGCGGGAACTTCAAGTTCCTGCGGCCGCCAGACTAGTTTACTGGTACCTTACACCGATTAGTACCTAACACAGAACAGTATTAATACATTTGTATCATTTACACTAATGTATAGGTACCTATATTTCCTTTAATTAAAGTTAATTTAATATTTATTTCAAAGCAGTGAGCTGGCAGAACCGTTAGCACTTTGGGTAAAACTCATAGCTGCAGTTTGTCTATCTTTACGTTTTGAGTTCAAATTCTGAAGAGGTCGACTTTTTCTTTTATCCCTTTTAGGGTCGATGAAATAAGTACTAGTTAAACAATGGATCTATGTAATCGATTTACCCACTCACCCGAAATTGCTGGCCTAGTACTAAAATTTGAAACCAATAATTGTTTAATTTAGAGGCGACCATTTATGGTTCCGAAAAATCAACAAATCCAGAAAGGATTTGAAACCAAAAATTCCAGAAAATCGATGTCGGACCGGTATATAATGTATGGAGAATTGAAATTGCTATGATAAATAAAATTTTATATTCCATATATGGAGTATTAAATACGGGGCGCCACTTCATGGTCTCAAAAATCCTAACATTGCTATCAGCTTACAGGAATAGATACTGTAACAGCTTGGATTTCAAAGGCTCACAGCTCTTCAATAGCCTTCCACAAAGCTCTGGAGATCTACGTGTGGTGGATGTAGGCGTCTTCGAAAGAAAACTGGATCTCCTCCTGTCAAGAGTTCTGGATGAACCTACCTCGCGGCAAGAAAAGCGGAAGAGGGCAGCAACATCAAACTCCCTCATTCACTAAATGCCACATTATCAGAGGAGGTTTCACAAGTAGTGAAAATGTAGCAAGGCTAACGGTGGTGCCCCATCATGGCCGCAGCTGTCGAGCTGAAACTAGTTAAGTAAAAAAAAAAAAAGAAAGAAAGAAATTTGAGAAAAAGCATTAAGAATGTTAGTAGAAAAATAAGGTTTTGAGACAAACCTGCTTTTTCTAATCATGCAAGGGAGGCAACTCCTGCTTATTATGACTTTACCGGTAAAACAGATTCATTGAATAAATAACGGTTTAATACTGAATTAAAAGCGGTCTTTTTTTTATTATCATTTATTTAGGCGCAATGCCAGCAATTTTGAGGAGACGAGTTAGTCAATAGCATCGACGTCTGTATTTCATTACTGCTATGTTTTATCAGACACCGAAAAGATTAATGATGATCGCAGCAAAATTCGAAGCCAGAACGTAAACAGCTGTAAGAAACGAACACGGCATTTTTGTCCTACGATCAAACAATTAGAAGTTCATTGCTCCGACCCCGCTGAAATAATCCTTTCTGTTAAAGGCAAATAAATTTTTTTTTTCTAAAGAAACGGGAAATTTGATGGGAGGTGGATAGTCCGGGTTCAGTCCCCACTGCGTGACACCTTGGGCAAGTGTCTTCCACTATAGCCCGTCGTATATATGTATATATAGATATGTATGCGTGTTTGTGTGTCTGTGTCTGTGTTTGTCCCCCCCAACTTCGCTTGACAACCAATTCTGGTGTGTTTACGTCCCTGTAACTTAGCGGTTCGGCAAAAAGGGGCCGATAGAATAAGTACTAGGCTTACAAAGAATAAGTCCTGGGGACCGTTTTTCTCGACTAAAGGCAGTGCTCCAGCATGACCGCATTCAAATGACTGAAACAAGTAAAAGAGTAAAGAGTAAGAGAATTAAATATGACAACATTAATGTATTTTAGCTGTCTTAATCCTCCATGCATTAAACATGTTAATCGTAACTTATTTCTTTTTTTTTTGTTCGTAATACTTTCGTATATTAAACGTGTGTTCGATACAACATCGTTCGCCACTAGGCCTTCTTCACAGTCCCACACAGGTCGGATTACGGAAGATTTCTTATAGAATTTATTTCGTTTTTGTGTTTGATTTGCGAAATTCTTAATGTGAACTCTTGTATCGAAGCAGATTTTGTTCTACCTCGGGAGGGTATTAGTGCCAATGTAGAGGCGCAATGGCCCAGTGGTTAGGGCAGCGGACTCGCGGTCATAGGATCGCGGTTTCGTTTCCCAGACCGGGTGTTGTGAGTGTTTATTGAGCAGAAACACCTAAAGCTCCACGAGGCTCCGGCAGGGGATGGTGGCGAACCCTGCTGTACTCTTCCACCACAACTTTCTCCCACTCTTACTTCTTGTTTCTGTTGTACCTGTAATTCAAAGGGGTCAGCCTTGTCACACTCTGTGTCACGCTGAATATCCCCCGAGAACTACGTTAAGGGTACACGTGTCTGTGGAGTGCTCAGCCACTTGCACGTTAATTTCACGAGCAGGCTCTTCCGTTGATCGGATCAACTGGAACCCTCGACGTCGTAAGCGACAGAGTGCCAACAACAACAATTAGTGCCAATAAGAAACACATTCACTGGCTGCATTTCACTTCTTTAGTATTTGTTAGTTGGTTAGCTATTTAACCGTCTAGCTAATCGATTGTTCGATTAATCATTCGTTTAATCCCTCAGTCACTTACGTTAGTCAAAGTCTTTTCTTTGCCATTCATGACCTCTTGAATGACATGCCCTCTCTACTTCAGGTAGGCTTCAGGTATGTCATTGAAGAAATCGCGAATGGCAACGAAAAGACGTTGACAAAAATAACTGATTGATTGTTTAACCGAATGATTAGTCAAACAATCAATTAGTTAGTAGATTAAATAGCTAATTAACTGACAAATAATAATAAAGAAGTGAAATAGAACCAGTGCGTATGTTTATTATTGATATAATGACCCTCCCAAGATACAACAAAATTAAAGAATTATATGAAAAAATTTCGTCTGCATAAGGTTATACTTTCCATCGTTCGATTTAGTAACTTATTGTGTTCTACATTCATTTTTTTTTCTTTTTTGTTACCTGTATACACACACACACACACACACACACACACACACACACACACACACACACACACACACATATATATAGAGAGATAGATAGATAGATAGATAGATAGATAGATAGATAGATAGATAGATTGGCTTCCAGTGTAGTTTAAGATCAGTGTCTCTAGACCTTTCACTCCAACATGTTTCGCTGATAATGGAAATTAACAGCATAGTTGCCAAACGCGAGAAATGAAATTTAGAAAAGTCCCGCTAGGATTTCTGTAACCGATATATCCCTCTACTCACTGGAAATACAGGTGTTAACCTCCTTTTCTACTACGATAAGGAATATTCTCTTTACTGGGTATTTAAGAAAATTAAGTTTAACATAGTAGCTATGGTCATAAAAACTATGACACTGTTCGGAGTCAATGAATAAATCTTAAACGATATTTACGAGTGTTACGTAATCTCTGGCGATTTGATAATATAGTTTGCTCATAAGATTTTCTTTATACAACGGATACTATAATTATTGTTAATGAAATACGTGTAAGATGACTAAATAAATATGAACTGAATCTCCTGATCTTTTTTTGGTTGTTCGTTTGCTTTGTTTTTTTTCTATATGTTCTCAGTGATCTTTCTTACAATGGAAACCAGTAAAAGGAAACTTGGATTGCAATACACGAATTCTCCTCGCAGTTTTCTCCTTTGGTGTATAAAGGTGACAGTGTTTTAAATTCTGGGCATAAGTCATGCAATTTAATTTCAAATCACACTGACACGCACAAGAACGCGTACAGCCAGTACATTAGGGTGGAGGGTATTTTCACGATTTTCGGTTTCGTGGTTGGGGTAGTGCGGAAAAGTTGTGAACGGATATCAAAATAACTGGTGTAAAATCTTACAACTCAGTGACAATATCTTCTGTCCCCATAACTGCATCGAAAAAGTGGGGGGAAAACGCCTTCACTTATTTATTAGCTATAAAATACAATTTTCATAGTATTTTCTTCGGCTACACACACACACACACACACACACACCACACACTTGTACCTAGTTCTTTTGTGTATGGTAGGTTGTTCCCTGTACGTTATTTTCTCATTAAAAAGGTCCTTAAGTATGACTGAGATGGGAGAGTTCTTGTGTGGTTATGCATCCCTCATATGGCATTCCAATGAGATAACAATTGCATGTGGTCACATTTAGTATAATGTGAAGCGGCTTAACCGCTGTTGCCTTGGTGATGTACCGCAGCTTTCAGAGGGTATTGACTTGATTTACCGGTTAACAAGAACAAGGGTGACAAATCTGTTTTCTCCAACAATCAGGGTAGAGAACTCCTGTCTATTCTTTATATTTTAGAGCTAGGTTCACACCAAGGTCATACAGGTACAACATCAGTTTTCCGAAATCTTTTGTTCCAAAGCCTTCTCAGATCACTGGAAGGGCTTTGTGGTCACCTTGGCCAACACACTCTAAATTAAACAAATATTGAATGTTCTTGTGGCTGTGTGGTAAGAAGCTCGCTTCCCATCTATATGGTTCCGGGCAAGTATCTTTTACTATAGCGAAGGGCAGCCAAAGCCTTATGAATGGATTTGGTAGACAGAAACTGAAGGGGTCCCGTCGTGTATATGCATATATATATATATAATATAAATAATAAATGATTATATGCATATATACGTACATGTATGTGCATACCTACATCTACATGTATATATAGATGCATATCTGGGTACAGGACGTTGCAAAAAAACGTGGACAAAATGGTAAACAGAGTACAGAAAACACACAGGCCACATAGAGAACATTTCCTTCATCAGCTGCCACCATTCTAAAACTAAGCGTTTCGAAGAGTTATATATATGTGTGTGTGTGTGTGTGTGTGTGTGTGTGATTCAGTTAAATTAGGTACTTAAATTGAGACACCTTGTTTGATCGATCTAATTTGTATATCCAAACAATATCAGGTGAATATCAAAGATAGAGCCATTTGTATTTTTGTTGGAAACCGGCTCCCTCCTCAGTGGAAGATTTATAATAATTAAGAAATAGAAGAGACATACATACAGACAGATAGACGGACGGACGATCGAACGGACGGACGGACGATCGAACGGACGGACGATCCAACGGACGGACGATCCAACGGACGGAAAGACAGATAGACATGCTCCGATGAAGCTGGGGCTTGATACTCAAGTATTCAACTATGAGTGCGTTGCATCTTATAGCAGAAACAGACACCTTATGTAGGCAATGTGCCTCAGTATTGGAAGGATGCGGACATCGTTGACCAGCAATAAAATCAAGGGTGACCAATCTGTTTTCTCCAGCAATAAGGATGGGAAACCTCTTTCAGCTTCTAATCCATTTTACAAGGCTTTGGTCGGCCCGCGGTTATAATAGAAGATACTTGCTTAAGCTGTGGGATTGAACCTAAGACCATATGGTTCAGAAGTAAGCTTTTCAACCTCTCAACCAGAATAAAATAGTAATCAAAGGGGTCGAAAGGTAAAAAATGGTTGAGAACCCCTGTTCTAAACCGTCACAGACAAGTTTCTGTATTCTTTGGCTGTTTCAGAAAAAGTATCTTCAGAAATACCCTTCTCGGCCTCCATAGCAACAAGGCCGTCGCCTACAGACCTGTCTGTGTTTCTAGACACTGTTGTATGGAGGCCAAGCATGGACCGCATTTAGCCGATACTTTACCACCCATTCCGGGGGGTTCTTTGACATCCAGTAACTCCAGAACATCGTTTTATACTCCTGAGGAGACAGGAGTATGTATTAAAAAAAAAAATTGAGGATTTAGCGTTGTGACTGCGCTGTCAGCACTTCATGAAGAAGAAGAAGAAGAAGAAGAAGAAGAAGAAGAAGAAAACTAATCAGTTTGTGTTATACCGATGTATACCTTGTGGTATTTACACCATTAAAAGGGACATCATTCAAATACGGTGACCTCAGACATTGGATAAATAGAGATCCATAAAATGAGTTATCATTCTATGTTCTGGGATCGATGTGATTATATTAAAAGTAGTGCTCCAGCATGACCGCAGTCCACTGGTTAAAACTACTAAATAACGTCTCCCTATACTTATGTCACTTGTTATTTCTCCTCTTCCCTCCCCCCTCTCTCTCACACAATCTCCCTCTATTTCAACCTCTTTTCTTTATTTACTCCTAATCCGACCCCCTCTATTGTTCTCCTCCTCCTTCTCCTCCTCTTCTACATTATTTCCTCTCGTTCCTCTCTCATTGTTTTCGTTCCTCCCCTCTACCTCAACTATTTCTACCTTGTCACCCTCCTTAAGATTCATTTTTCTCCCTCCCTCCCTCTTTCCCTCTCGTGCTTCCTCTTCCCCTCCGTTTCTTTCTCTACTTTTTCTCCCCTCTCTCTTCCCCTCTTTTACTCTTTCTGCATCTCTACCTCTCTCTCTATTCTTTTCCCTTCCTCTGACAGCTACTCTCTCTTTCTCCCTTTATATCTATCTTCTCTCCACTTTCTTCCCCCCTCTCACTGCTTACTTTCTCTTTAATATACTCTTCCCTTCCTCTTACGTTCTCCAACTTTATCTCCATCCCAACCACGCTTTACCTTTCTTATCCTTCCCTTTCTTTCCGCTTACTCAATCTCTCTCCCCCTCATACTACCTTACTCTCTATTCCTTTCACTATCCCCCCCACTTTCCTTTCCTTCTATATCTCTCACACTCCTTCCCTTATTCCTCTCTCATTTCTATCTTTCTTTTCTTTTCACTCCCTTCCAAATACTTACTTCTCTCTCTCGCTCTTTCTTATTAGCCTTTCTATTCTTCCCATTCTTCCTCACATGCTTGCTTCTATCTCCTCCATCTCTTTTTCTACGTAGCTTCCCATTTCCTTTCGCACTCCCTCACATACTTGCTTCTCCCTCTCTCTCTCTCTCTCTCTCTCTCTCAAAATATCAGCTTTTCGACTTCTTTCGTTCTCTCATTCTGTTACATAGTGCTTCTCTCTTTCTCTTTCCCTCTTACATAGTTGTCTCTCTCTCTCTCACATAGTTACTTCCCTTTCACTCTCTCACTCACTCATTCATTCTCCCTTCTCTGATTTCGTCTTTCTATACCTTTACACTCCCTTCTCTCCCTCTGTTTTTCTCTTGGATAGTTGCTTCTCACTCTCAGTCTCTCTCTCTCGCTGTTTCCTCTCTCTGTGTTCGCTCTCATTTACTCACTACTTCCTATCTATCTACCTGCCAACCCTCTCTATCTCAATATACCTCTGTCCACACCTCATACCGCTCGCTCCCAGCCTCGCTCTGGCCATTCACTAAGAGAGAGAGGAGGAGAGAGAGAGAAAGAGAAAGAGAGGCACACAAAAAAATGGCTACAGTGTCAAGCTTGATGGAAAGTTGACTTCTTTTTCTGTCTCGCAATACATTCCTACAGAGACACAAACACAAATTTATACAGAAATCCATAAATATACATCCATATATATTTATAATAGCCAGATAAAAAAAAAATGCGTGTTTGAGAAGGAAAGAAAATTATACTGAATGATGTTGATACCACTGGTGTCTACGTAAATAAACTTTCCACAGGCATATACATACATATCAATATATATATATATATAAATATATCTGTATATATATATCTGTATATATATATATATATATATATATATACACTACACACACGTATATATAGATGTATATATACACACTGTTGCTTCTCTTCGTTCATTGATATTTCTTCATTCATTGAAAATATCGGAGCACACCAAAAAGCAATCTCTCCTGGACATAGAAACACACAAAAGTGTGTGTATATATATAAATATATGTATATATATACCATGTGATATTCTAGACATAATAATAATAATACTAGTATTGTTATTATTAATTAAAATAGTTATGTTTCATTTATTAACCCAGCAAGAGTTGACAATTATAATTATGGTTATTAAAGAAACATCCCGGTGAAAGAGAAATATATAATATTGTATTATATTATATTGAGAGAGGTAGAAAGAGACAAAGAAAGAACAGAATATAGAGAAAGGAGGATTAAAGAGGATATTTCGACAATCTAGTCTCCCCTACTACATCAAACTACATACAATAAAAAATAACAACTGCTGTTACCAACGACAACCACCACTACCACCACCTCCACTACATCCAGCACCACTACTACCATCATTATTGTCATCGTCACCTCTAACGCATTATAAATACTCCACAGCGTGTAATATTATAATAATAATAATAATAATAGTAATAATAATAATAATAATATATCGGACTGGAACCAAACCGAACCAAGCCAAGCCATTCTTACAGAGACGTAACGAAGCCAATCATTAACAACAGAGGCACCACTCTTTCTACTGCATGCAGTACTATAATTGGATTGATCAATTAATTAATTAATTAATTAATTAATTAATTGTTATTAATGTAAAACAAACACTGGAATCGTTTCAAACCATCAAACAAATACCTACACCTTTCTGTGACTACCAGTGGATTAATTATTTATTCTAATGACTGGAATTTACCAAACCAAACCAAACCGTTTACCAATTCATCAATCAACCTTCGCTACCTCCACCACCACCACCACACTCCACTACAACACTCACCACAATCATCATCATCATTGACAACACAGTAGTGATCAGGATGATGATGCTGGTGGTAACTTGTTGATTGTCTGTCTGTCTGTCTGCCTGTCTGTTTTTCTTTCATTCTTTCTTTCTAACTTTCTTCCTTTTTTCTCCTTTCTTTTTTCTTTCTCTTTCTTTTCTCTCTCTCTCACTGTCTATCTCTCTCTCTTTGTTTTTCTACTGTTTCCCTTCCTTTTTTAAAGCATTTTATTTAATTATTGTTTTTTTTTGTCTTTTGATAAAATTCTTTTCTTGTCAAACTTGTGAAAAAGAAAAAATAAACAAAAGAAAACAAAAGATCTCGAGACACCCCACCACCACCACCCCCAATAAAAGTACACACACATATATACACACACATAATACACACGCACAGTCACTCATACACACACATACACAGATATAATACGCACATACATACACAAATTAGACAGCTATCATACACACAGATACACAAACCGACATACATACATATAGACATATATAATATACCTTCACATACCACCACACATACACGTATATACACACACACATATATATATATACACACATACATATATACACACATATATACACAAACACACACATTATATATATATACACACACACATATATATATATATATTTACATACATATATACACAAACACACACACATTATATTTATACACACACACACACACACTATCCATCCCAGCTACAACAGGTACACACATGTATATCTGTTTGTACATATCATTGAAGAAGAGAGGGCTTAGGAAGAAAGTCACTCCCTCTCTCTAGAAACACTACTTCTATATATACACACACACATGCGGATGTATATACTACACACTAAACACTAACCATATATATATTTAAGTATATATATATATATATATCTGTATATATATATATATATTTATATATCGTAAATTAAAAGCTTGAGAGACGTTGCCTGTATTTTGGTGGCAAAATGGCAGTGTCGGATTACTCTGAGTCTATGGTGTCACATCTATATACACAGGTAAGTGACTATATATATATATATATATATACGTATTATTCGCTTTGGAAATGCTGTATACAGCAATAATGGACGTATATACAACGACCAATGCCATGTATGTATAAATATGTAGATGTATAAGCACAGGTAGAGATATGTGTATGTCTAAACAGGCGTGTGTATTATATGGTCTGTACGTGTATGGGATAGTACATATTGATGTAGTTGTGTACACATTACTATGTTACTATCATATATATATATACTCGTATTGACATACAGCTAAACATAAATGGCCGTGTATGTGTGTCTTTCTTTCTATAGTTATATATATATATATATATATATATATATATATATATATATATATATATATATATATATACATGTATATAATACACACTCACACGGCATACATCTATATGAAAGACTGTACTTTTGTTTACACACAATGGCAGTGAGTACACGTATGGGACGGTATATATATATATTGGAAGGTTTGGAGGTGATGTATATATATATATATATGTGTGTGTATATATATATATATATATATATATATATGGCATAAATGGAGATCTTTCTATTAGGGTCTCAGCTGTATATATATATATATATATATGTATACACGCCTTAATGTGTGTACAGATGAAAGTAAAAAAAAGAGCACTCAATACAGTGTTGAGTTTATATTCGTAGGTGAAGGTATGTATATATATATTTAAATATATATATATATATATATATATATATATAGATAGATGTGTGTGTGTGTGTAAACAAGTGAATTGTGTGGGTATATATATATATATATATTATTTATTGAATGGGGCGTAATACGTGCATAAACATATACACCTATTTGATGGAACATATATTACACACATAAACACACACACATGCAATACAGACTCTGCGTTTACATAATAGATATTCTCTTTATATGCGCATATATTATAACAGTGCATATATAATACATATGATATATATATATATATATATATACATACACGCACAGTGTCCTGGAAACAGGTTAGCTTCCTGTCCTGTAACGTCATAATGATTGGGTTCCGTCCAGTGAAAGGTGTCTACACACCTGAATGTATAGACACTCAGGTGTGTAGACGCACAGGCGTGCGTATATATGTGTGTGTGTATATATATATATATATATATATATATATATATATATATATATATATATACACACACACAGGTGTGTATGTTTATATATATAATAGACTGACAAAGCAGGAATAATAATAATAATAATAATGGTGGTTTCTTTTATTGTTGGCCCTGAGACATTGGCGATAGTAGAAAGGTGAAATGCAGAGAGAAATAAGGAACAGTGGGGTGGGGTGTATTTACTTGCAATAAAAAGCGGGGTGGCGAGATCACCCCCAATATAATACTAATAAAAATAACGACGCAATTAATAATCCTTTCTACTATAGCCACAAATCCTGGAATTTCGTGGGAAGGGCACTAGCCGATTACATCGACCTCAATGTCTAACTGGTACGTATGTTATCGATCCCGATAGGACGAAAAGCTAAGTCGACCCCGGTAGAATTAATTATAATAATGATAGTAATAAAGGTACGTTAATAACAGAGTAATTGTCCCGTGTGAAATTGGGCCCAGGTGGGAAGAAATATCGCCTTGACATTCGATCCTGTGTGATCATGGTAAAGAAGAGGCGTATAAACATTGCAACGATGGCTTTTGTAACATTCAGAATCGGTTGAGTGTCCGACACACTCTCATGGGTTTCTTACACTTCTGGCCGAGGTCAGCTTTTACTATTTTACACCTACCTTTCTGGGGGGTAGGGGATAAGGGCAGGGAATCGATACCAATCACGTAGTAGTCAGGCAGAGGTGATGTTTGTGTGGGTGGGTGGAATTCATATATATGTAATCGTATAATCGAACATGGCCATTCATCCCCGCCGTTCACCACCACCACCACCAGCACACATTCCCCTACAACATTTCTGGTTGTGTGTGTGTGTGTGTCTTTGTTGCAAAACATTATTATCATAATTATTGATAATGATATGTCATTTGGTCACAAGGGCAACAACCACACATGTTACATTACTGATACTGCAAGCTGCTACTACTACTACTACTACTACTACTACTACCACCACCACCACCACTACCACTACTACTACTACTACCACCACTACTTCCACCACCACCACCACCACTACCACTACTACTACTACTACTACTACTACCACCACTACTTCCACCACCACCACAACCACCACTGTTGATCTGTTAGAAATAGCAACTAAATCTGCTGTTAAACAAAAGAGAGGACATTGGATAACGTAGTTTTTAGAGAAATTACGACTGAATCGATGTGGTGGTCGTGGTCGGATGTGTTTGATGAGGAGGAGTGGCCTGATGTTAAATAACAACTGCAGACAACTTTTGTTGTCGATGAGATTACTTGTCAATCAACTGATGGTGAGGAGGGTGGGTGTTAATTAATCCAATCCTCAATTAAGCTGATCAATGGTCATTTTGATTACTGCTGTCGTAAATACACTGTCTGAAGAAATATTGGGATGACCATGGCTGGAATACTTTTGATGATAGGTCTGCTGTATCAGGGCTGACCAACAACAATAACAAGGCGAGATCTGTTCAGCTGATGGGGGAGGGTCCATCAACCCATATTCCCAAAATAAATAAATAAACAATTGTTAATAATAATAATAATCTTTTCTACTAAAGGCACAAGGCCAGAAATTTGGTGGGGAGGGGACTAGTCAATTATATCGACCCAGTGTTCCACTGGTACTTAATTTATTGACCCCCGAAAGGATGAAAGGTAAAGTTGACCTCGGTGGAATTTGAACTCAGAACGTAAGGACAGATGAAATGCCAGAAATTTTGGGGGAGGGCATTAGTCAACTACATCACCCCCCACCCCCACCCACACACACACACTACTCAACTGCTGCTATTCATTCTGTTGTCCTTTCAAGAATGAAAAGCATAGTTGTTCCTGGTGGAATTTGAACTTTGGACCTTAAGACAGACAGAATACCACTAAACATTTGTCTGACATACAAACAATTCAGCCAGTTCACCACCTTAATAATAATACTGATAATAATAATAATAGCAATAATAATAATAATAATCCTTTCTTCTATAGGCACAAGGCCTGAAAGGATGAAAGGCAAAGTCAATCATGGTGGAATTTGAACTCTGAACAGACAGAATTCTGCTAAGCATTTTGCCACCCAATAATAATTATAATAGTAATAATAATAATCCTTTCTACTATCAGCACAAGGCCAGAAATTTTTGGGGAGGGGATTAGTCGATTACATCCACCCCAGTATTTAACTGGTACTTAATTTACAGCACTGAAGTGTCCTCTCCAGTTTTGCGCAGGCCTGGGCTAGATGTAAGAAAATCCTGGGTAGCCCAATCGTCAGGATTCCTCTCCCGACCTTGCTGACGTAGTCCAAAGGAGTGCAGAGCATTACGTTTGGCACCAGCTTGGTTGCAGGAGCTGCCGGAAGAGTGTCGAGTCAAACGCTAAACCGCCTACTGGGCCTCCACTCCGGATTTCTTTGAAGGTTTTGTCTCCTTTCCATAACCCTGGATACAATATATATTAATAACCATCATTGTTCTAATGTCCACATTTCTATGGCTGCATGGGTTGGGTCAGACAGAATTTGCTGAGGTAGATTTTCTGAAGCCAGATGCCCTTTCTGTCGTTGATCCTCACCAGCTTCCAAGCAAGGTAATAATATTTCCTGTGGCCAGACATGTTTTTATGAGAGATTGGAAACAAACAATACTTGTTTACAGCTATCATCCTATGTTAATACAAGGACACACACACACGCACATATATCTTTTACCTTTTACCTTTTACTCATGTCAATGATTAGACTGCAGCCATGCTGGAGCACCTCCTTGAAGAATTTTTAATTGAATAGATTGACTCCAATACTTATTTTTTGTTTTTTTGAGCCTGGTACTTATTCCATCAGACCCTTTTGCTGAACTGCTAAGTTATGGGGACATAAACATACTACCACTGGTTGTCAAGTGGTGGTGGGGAACAAACACACACATACGTCAGACTTCATTCAGTTTCTGTCTACCAAATTCACTCACAAAGGTTTGGTAGGCCCAAGGCTATAGCAGAAATCACTTGCCTAAGGTGCCACGCAGTGGGACTGAACTCAGAACCATGTGGTTGGGAAGCAAGCTTCTTACCATACAGCTACGCCTGTGTCTATATATACATATATAATAGGCTTCAATTTCAGTCCACTAAATCTACTCACAAGGCTTTCATCAGCTAGGGTTTATAGTAGAAGACGCTTGCCTAAGATGTCACAGGGTGGGACTGAACCCAAAGCCACAGGGTTGAGAAGCAAGCTTCTTACCCACATAGCCATGCCCGTGCCTTAATGTATACCATAATATTAAGGACCTCTCTCATTGGCACAAAATATTTGGAGAAAAAGGTAAAAGTTACTTAGTGCCCTATGTACATTACTAGTACCTAATGGAGGAGCCTCTATGTGGTCACTTGGCATGCCAGAGATAGCAGCCACATTTCTCAAAAGTCACGTTCTACTGTTTTAAATAAGGAAAGCAGTGCATCAGATTAATGGAATTATTTAATGCTTGGGGTGGTCACATCTGGACTACTCTTGGTCAAAGGCCTAAAACAAAACAACCTAGTATTTGTTCTTAAATTCAAGTAACACACCTACACAGCCCTCATTTGAAGCAACACACAAACACACAACCTTCACTTGAAGTTACATGCATCAACACACTGCCCTCACTCAAAGCGCCATACATATACAACCCTTCCTTTATCCAGATTGCTCTCTCAAATGTCATGCTCATTTGTTAACATTGTTTGAATTAATCATGCCTCATCTCGTAGCTTCAAGATTTTGATGATATCATCTTCATCATGATCCTCATCGTTCAACGTCTGTTTTCCATGCTGGCATGGGTTGGATGTTTCAACAGGAGCCAGCAAGGCCAGGAGGCACATCAGGTCCCGTAGTCTGTTTTGGTATGGTTTCTACAGCTGGATGCCCTTCCTAATGCCAGCCACTTTACAAATGTGATTTATCTTCTACCTTTTACTTGTTTCACTCATTAGACTGTGGCCATGCTAGGACACCACCTTGAAGAATTTGTAGTCAAATGAATCGACCCTAGTACTAATTTTAATTTTTTAAATTTTGCTACTTATTCTATTGGTCTCTTTTGCCGAACTGCTAAGTTATAGGGACATAAACACACTAACATCAGTTGTCAAGCAGTGGTAGGGACACAAACACACACACAGAGGCTTCTTTCAATTTCCATCTACCAAATCCACTTGCAAGGCTTTGATCTTCCCTAGGCTATAGTAGAAGGTACTTGCCCAAGGTACCATGCAGTGGGACTGAACTTAGAACCATGTGGTTGGGAAGCAGACTTCTTACCACACATCCACATTTGTTGAGCCTATCGTTTATTTTTAGAATTTAGAATGACATTGTTGGATAAGTGTGAGAGGCCACATCAGGCCATTTTGAGCAGAAAACAGTTAGAATATTTGAGTGAGATATGGCCGGTTTGAATGCTAAACAGTTAAGTAACACACTCATAACAATGATGAAACATCCATACATGCTCTCACTTTTTAAAATTTACCATACTCTAAAACAAATAGTTACCATATTTTCTTGCATACCAGTCAAATTTTTCAGACCCAAATTTCTGGAAGGACAGAAAATTCCTTGTGAAATGCTGCAGGATTTAGAAAGATAGTGACGTCATTTGAATGTTTACACCATGTTTCTATGATATACTATACACTCCATGTTTACACTGTATACTACATTAACTTGCATGTTGGCAAATATGATACACACTTCCCTCATTCTCTTAATCCAACTATCAAACCACAGCTGTTTAAACAGTATTGATATCACCGGTCTTCGAGGGCCTGCTGAGACCATGTGCATTCCTCTTTTGGTTGATGTATAAACAAAAAAGCATCTGAATTAATTGGTAACCCTCAGCCAGAGATGTCTAACTTTATCTGGTCAAACATTCCGATCCTATGAGGACACCTCTCTCTTATGCAAATAAGTTTACAGCTTGGTACCAACCGAATCTATCATTTCCATTCATTTTAGCTACTCCAGCTATCATATGTAAGTGTGTGTCTGTGTATGTGCACACACACACATGCACATACACACACATATATGATAAGCTTCTTTCAGTTTCTGTCTACCAAATTTGCTCACAAGGCTTTGGACAGCCGAAGGTTGTAGCAGAAGATATTTGCCTTAGCTGCCAAGCAGTGAGACTGAACCCAGAACCATCTGGTTGAGAAGCAAACTTCTTAACACACAGCCACATCTGCTCCTAATGAAAGTGTACAAAAATGTAGATCCCTTCTTGGGCCCCTAATCTCTCTACAACAAACCCTGGTAAAATACAAAGTACATAATATATCACACAACTTCTTGCTTACTCAGGGTTTCATCGGGGCCTGTTACTCAGTCTCCTTGATGTGTAAGTGACAGAGGTTACAGTATTCTACTCCCGCTGAGTGGAATTCCAAGCTGGTGTCACGCAAAAGAGCACCCATGCTGCCACTACAAGAAGCACCTAGTACACTCTGTAAAGTGACTGGTGTTAATAAGGACATCCGGCTATAGAAACCATGTTAAAACAGAAGACCGGAGCCTGGTGCAATCTTCTGGCTTGTCAGCTCTTGTCAAACCATCCAACCCATGCCACCATGGAATATGAACATTAAATGATTATGATACACACACACACACACATAACAGGCTTCTACACAGTTTCCATCTTCCAAATTTATTTACAAGGCATTGGTCAGCCTGGAGTTATTTGTAGTAGAAGACACTTGCCTCAGGTGCCTTGCCGTAGGACTGAACTTGAAACCACGTGATTGCAAAGCAAGCTTCTTAGCTGCACAGCTGTGTCTGTTACTTTACAAAACCATCTTATATTAGGAATTATATACAACAATTCTACAATATTCCTAGTGTACAGAAGAGGAGGAGTCAGTAACCTTGGCGATCATTTGCTAACGAATATGACCTGGTAGCTGTACCATGCTTTCACTCATTGTTTTAGCTGCAGTCCCCAACATGTTTTGCAGCACAGACCAGTTTAGGGCAAGACAGTATTCCCACAGCAAAGCATAATAAAATGCTTAATATATATAATTTTATTATTACATATATAATACGTATATCTGACACAAAAACACTCTGCTGACTGTGATACTCTTTTACTCTTTTACTTGTTTCAGTCATTTGACTGCGGCCATGCTGGAGTACTGCCTTTAGTCGAGGAAATCGACCCCAGGACTTATTGTCAAGCGATGTTGGGGGGACAAACACAGACACACGAGCACACATGCACATATATATATATACATATATACGACGGGCTTCTTTCAGTTTCTGTCTACCAAATCCACTCACAAGGCTTTGGTCGGCCCGAGGCTATAGTAAAAGACACTTGCCCAAGGTGCCATGCAGTGGTACTGAACCCAGAACCATGTGGTTGGTAAGCAAGCTACTTACCACACAGCCACTCCTGCACCTATATAGTCAAAAGTCAATAAAACAGGAATAAAATTTTTTTTTTTTTTTTTTTCTGTTTCGCCCAGTACCAAATGATTCATGGTTTGATACTGGTCCACAACCTGGTGGTTTGGGAATCCTTTGACTTAGACCAACAATGCTGAACATGTAATATCTTCGTGTCTATTATTGCAACTTCTACATAAATTACTTTTGCTGACTACATTCACAATAAAATAAATGACAGACCACCTGCATATGCAACACAGTTTGTCGTTGCCAAAGTAAACTCTAAACCTCACAGACCATACACAGTCACCTTCAACACCATCTTAACAACACTGACCCTTTCACCTTGTTCTGATGCATCACAACTTTGTTACAGCAGAACACTAGTGCAACACACCATTCTAACATCTCATAAGATTACAGTCACACCATCCTAACTAACAACGCTACTATAGTGCTGCCCTAACAACACTACCCTAACTGTTGCACTACTGAAACACTGTTCTAATAACATCACTACGACACTGACTCTCCTGCTCAGCTACCCACTCCACATATTCACACGAAAACAGGACATAACATGGTGTGCTTATTGGACAGAATATGTCTCAACTGCAACACTGCGCCTCATGAATAACCTATTACGGCACGCTGGGGCAACCAGCCTGTTCCCCAAGGAGACAAACTATATTGGGGAGTTATGGCTCTATTATTGCAACAAGTGGCTTGCTGTTGTTACTTCTATGTTAAACTTGGACTAAGCCACAACAACAGCAACAATAAAATCGTTAACTAGATTCAACTCGCGTGTTTGTCTTGGATTGTCCCCACCTCCACCGAGCACTTTTGAATTGAAGTTCAGTTCTCTCTTCGAGAGAACAACCTCACGTTTCCATTCCCCTCCCCCGTTCCACCTTATGTCTCCTTTTATTAAAAAGACAATTGAAGAGATACCATGTTTTTTGGCTTCACCTATTTAACAACGTCGTTCTATGGTCTGCTACCATCTCACTATGTCTACTATTTTCTTACGTCAACAACAACAACAACCATAACGAGAAGCTCTACAATTGATTCTGGCAGACGACATCTCACTCAACCAACCTTCCAAACTGTAATCTCATATTCCCTTATTCTCTAATAACTTCCTCCTCCCTCTCTCTCACTCCCTATATGTACATACATGCATACACACACCTATTTTATATCGTTCTCTTTTTGTTTCTTTATAACGACTTCTTTCATACATTATATCTTAATCTGTTATACCGTTATTCTCGTTCTTCTCTTAAAACCTCACCACTAATCTGTCATACCGTTATTCTCTCTCTCCCTCTATTCCTCTTTTACGTTTTCTGTAACTTCCTATTCTTTCTTGATTTTCTTTTTTCTCTTACTTTTTTTTTGCAATCTCTCTCTTTCTTTCTCATTATCTTAATCGAGACAATTAAGAAGTTGTAAGATAGCTTCTATCTAACAGCCGCCGACATAGCAACCAATAACTTAAAACACTGTTTTTATTCTTCCTTCTCTTCTTCTCTCTCTCTCTCTCTCCCACTCGCCCCCCCCCCCCACACCTTTCTATTTTTGTCTTCTTATTCTTCTACCATAACATTTTGTTAAAGGCATTATTATTTACTTTGTAACCACTCTTTCCTTTAACGTTCTGATTTTAAAATCTCCCCATTGAGACCCCTTTAACTTTTCGTTGTTCCTCTCTCAATAAAGTACCAGTCATCTACGCGGCTCCGTTTTCCCCCTCCACCATGCAACAACATCAAGAAACTGTATAGTAGCTTCTAACAGCCAAATATCAATTTTAAATGTTGTTTAAAAGTTACAGGGGGCCTGTGGTAAAAAAAAGTTCGCTTCCTAATCACATAGTTCTGGGCTCAGTCCCACTGCATGGCACATTGGACAAGTGTCTTCTACGATAGCCTCAAGGTAACTAAAGCTTTTGGAATGAAGTTACTAGATGGGAAATGAAAGAAGCTCATTGTATATACAGGCATACCTTGACTTAAGTTGTTCTTGATTATATGTCGATTTTCAAAAATAATATATGGAAAAATAAAAATCAAGTTAAGTCATTTTATTCAACTTTATGTCTGTCTGCCACAAATATTGGAATTGTAAAATCACCAGAAAACGGTTAAACGTACATAAAATCATGTTACTGTACAATAAATAAGAATAAAAGCATATAAAATCATATTAAAATATGTACAGTAAATGTTAAGATACACACCATAAAGTAGTGAGGCTTAGTGAATGAAATCATGAGATCAGCTGTGTTGTCTTATTTATCGGTCTTTCGGAGCTCATATTGCGCTGTAGTTCCAATATCTACCCTTAGGCGTCATTGTCACTTGTGATTCCCGCAATTGTTTTGAATTCAGATTTGTTTATGTTTGTGTATCAGCCACTCATTTTCGTTCATTTGTAACTTTATTTTTTGCCCCATGGCTCCTAAGAAAATTCATAGCGAAAGAGCTAAGCGTCATGCTATAATGCTGGAAGATAAACTGGCTATGATAAAATAACATGATAAAGATGAAAAAGTGGTAGCAATTGCACAATCTTTTGGGATGAGTCAGACAACTGTATCGACTAAGTTACATAAAGAGGAGTCGGAGTCGCCAAGAGTAGAGGAGTTTGAGTCAAAAGTTTTTTTGTTTGTGCTCCACAGCCTTGGTTAGGGCAAGAGGCTATAATTGTGCATATAGGGTAACGACTGTGAGGATTGGAGTTTGTACCTCTTCTATGTTCTGTGACAGCCTGGACATCTTTTATTGTTTACTAGTTTCAGTCATTAGACAGTAGCCATGCCAGGGTTTTAGCTAAAAAAATTGACCCCTGTACTTATTTTGTAAACCTGGTACTGATTTTATTGGTCTCTTATGCCGAACTACCAAGTTACAAGGATGCAAACAAACCAACACCAGTTGCCAAGCATTGGGGCAGGGGGGAATCTGGCAAAAACATACGAACACACACACACACACACACACACACACACACACACATGACAGGCTTCTTTCAGGTTCTCTCTGCCAAAATCCACTCACAAGGCTTTGGTCAGCTTGGGGACTGAACCTGGAACCCTGTGGCTGAGAAGCAGTCTTCTTACCCTGCTGCCAAGCCTGCGCCCATGTTTTTCCCCTGGTAACATTGTCTTATGGATCTTCATGCTGTCTTGTATTGATCTCACAAGAAAGAGGCCAACCAAGCACATTGTGACTTCCCCTTCTTTCTGAATGGACCCTGAATAAAATGCCTGTAATGTACAAGTCCATCAAAGTGTACATTGATGTTATGTAACTCATCTTCTGCCTCCTTCACAGAGGACAAATCGCAAAAGTACACACACACACATGTATGTATGTAGGTAGGTATGTATGTATGTATGTATGTATGTATGTGTGTGTATGCATGTATGTATGTATGTACATGTTAGTGGTATACAGGAGGATATTAGCTATATACAGCCTTCTGTATGTATATATATATATATATATATGTATTAAGTCTGTGTGGTTGCTTGGATGGAAAGGTATGTGTGTGTGTGTGTGTGTGTGTGTATGTAGGTGGGTGGTGGATGTAGGATATAGCTGTGCAAGGCTGGCTGTATACAGCTTCCTACTGTAGCCGCTAATACTGCTACTACTACTACTACTACTACTACTACTACTACTACTACCACCACTACTACTAACATTACTATTCAAGTGTCACCTTCAAAAGCATTTACTATGGTCTTATATGAAATCCTTCTGATTGTCATTTTTCTGTCAGTTTCTCCATGCTTGCCTGGTTGGGACAGCATCCTCCTCAACACAGCATCCTCATCACTTACTGAGTTTCCCTGTCACCTCCTTACACACATACACACACACACACACACACACACACACATTCCTTTTTTTGGTTCCAGTACTTTACTCTACGACAGCACTTTTTTATTCTTTCACTCGTTTCAGTCATTTGACTGCGGCCATGCTGGAGCATCACCTTGAAGGGTTTTTATTTGAACTAATCGAGCCCAGGACTTGTTTTTTTTTTAAAGCCTAGTTCTATTGGTCACTTTTGCCGAACTGCTAAGTTACGGGGACATAAACACATCAACACCGGTTGTCAAGCAGTGATGGTGGGGAACAAACACAGACACAAAAACACACACACATACATACATACATACATACACACATACATACATACATACAGACGTACGTACGTACGTACGTACATACATGCATGCATGCATATATATATATATATATATATATATATATATATATACGATGGGCTTCTTTCAGTTTCCGCCTACCAAATCCACTCTCAAGGTTTTGGTCGGCCTGAGGCTATAGTAGAAGACACTTGCCCAAGGTGCCACACAGTAGGACTGAACCCGGAACCATGTGGTTGGGAAGCTTGCTTCTTACCACACAGCCACAACTGCACCGTGTACCAGATTGCTCAACCTAAGGCTGTTGTTGAAGATATTTGGTCAATGTGTCATGCAGTGAGATCAAATCCAGGGTGCAGCCGGGCCTGTACTTATTGTCATCATTTTTCAATGTCCACTTTTCCATGCTTTCATGGGTTGGACGGAGTTTATTGAGGCAGATTTTCTATGTCTGGATGCTCTTCTATTGCCAACCCTCATCTCTTTCCAAGCAAAAGTAATATTCCTCCCTGGCCAGACACACACACACATACACAAATATATATTTATGCACACTCACGCATACACAGGTCAATCTGTGTATTTATATACATTCATACACACACATACACACACACACACACACATTTACTTCTCATGGTATGCAACATACAATATTATTACAGACATTAAATAATGATGATGATAATGATGATGATGATAGCGATGAAAAAATACAATAAAATAACAACAACAAAAAAAAAGAGTGAATTAAAAATATCTCCAACTCTGCTGTTCTCCTTTCCTGATCAATAATTGCCAATATACGCTATATGCACTCTCCTGCTTGTGTCTACATTCCAGTTTATATAGACTTTTCTGTGCTTCTTTGCAATGTTTATATTTACATTAATTTGTGGTGGATTGTAAAGATTTTGTGTGTGTGTGTGTGTGTGTGTGTATATATATAGATATATATGATAATAATAATAATATAAATATATATATATATATATATATATATATATGCATATATACATACATATATATGTACATACCTAGATATATGTGCATACATATAAGACATTCGAGCGAGATTGTTGCCAGTGGCCCTGGACTGGCTCCTGTGCAGGTGACACGTAAAATACACCATTTCGAGCGTGGCCATCGCCAGTACCGCCTGACTGGCCCTCATGCCGGTGGCACGTAAAAGCACCCACTACACTCTTGGAGTGGTTGGCGTTAGGAAGGGCATCCAGCTGTAGAAACTCTGCCAAATTAGATTGGAGCCTAGTGTCACCTCCTGGTCCACCAGTCCTCAGTCAAATCGTCCAACCCATGCTAGCATGGAAAGCGGACATTAAACGATGATGATGATGATGATATACATACATATATGTACATACCTAGATATATATGTATATATACATGCATATATGGGTACAGGACATCAAAAAAAAATGTGAACAAAATGAAAAACAAGAACATTAAAAAAAAACAAAAAACCTGGAAATCAAACTTTTTTTCGGACAACGACAGAAACAGATAGAGAAACGAGACAGGAAACATAAAGAACAATCCCTTCATCAGTTGCCCCTTGTTTTATCTACTCCGCGTTTTGAACATTTCTCTGTTTGTTTCTTTCATTGTTCGAAAAAATGTTCGTTTTCCATGTTTTCGTTTTTTTTATGTTCTCGTTTTTTATTTTGTTCACATTGTTTTTTTGACGTCCTGTACCCATACATGCATGTATGGGTACATGTTGGGGGGGGGGATGATATGCATAGTGTAGAAACAGTAGGGAGGGAGAGAGATGTGGAGGTGCATAAGGGTGGATGGAGTGGGTGGGTACTGTGGTAAGTTGGGGGGGGGTGATGGCGGATATGAGAGGGCCCTGAGAATGCTAGCAAATGTTTGAGGTGTTAAGGACGGAGTATGGCAGAGGGGACAGAGAGCAATGGCTGGAGGTATATAAAGGAGGTGATTGGCGGAAATAACATGGGAAGAGGTGATGACGAGAGAGATAGAAGTGGTTCCTGGGGGAGAGGTGACTAAAAGTGCAAAGAAAGGATAAAGAGGATGTAATGTGTACTGATTCTGCTCTCAGGTGGTTACAGCAGCTGAGTAGTACCATAGATAGAGGAGTGATGGGAGTTCAAATTCCGCCAAGGTCGACTTTGCCTTTCATCCTTTTGGGGTCGATAAATTAAGTACCAGTCACACACTGGGGTCGATGTAATCGACTTAATCCCTTTGTCCTTGTTTGTCCCCTCTATGTTTAGCCCCTTGTGGGCAATAAAGAAATAAGAGTAGGGAAGGCCACCTACCACCCTATACGTACATGTATAAATAAGGTGATTTTAGGATATCATTTTTGCTGTGATGGGCAGGTCTTCTTGAGCACAACCAATCACCAGTCATCTATATCTAAGCATCTATAGTCATCTATATCCAAGCACCTTGCTTGGAAACAGATGAGGGTTGGTGACAGTAAAGGTATCCAGCCATAGAAAAAAAATCTTTCTCAATAAATTCCATTTGATCCTTGCAAGCCTTGAAAAGTGGATGTTAAAACAATGATGATGAAGCAATGAATGAATAAATGAAAGAGGGAGGTGACAGAGAAGGAATAAATGAGTGAGGGAGGGGGAGGAGAGACAAAGAAAAGGAATGAATGAATGAGAGAGAGAGTGAGAGAGGAAGAGAAACAGAAGAAATGAGGATGGTTAAGAGAGGAAGAGAAATAGAGGAGAGAGGAAGAGACAGAAACGGAGAGAGAGAGGGGAGAGAGAGACAAAGAAAAGGAATGAGAAAGACAGAGTAGAAGTGAGGGAGAGAGAGAGGGGGGAAGAGAGGAGGAGGTGGTATCAGGTGTCTTCTTATTCTCAGTGTGGAGTGAAATTAACCTCAGCTGGGATTCACTTCATCTTCTTCTTCTTCTTCTTATCACTTCTACTCCCACCATTACCACCATCCTTTCCCTGCCACCCCCTCTCTACTACTAGTCATTTATGTGATTTAATGGGTGAGCCTCTACATAGTCACTCTGCTTGCTAGAAATGTCAGCCAAATCTTGCTGAAATCACACACTTACTGTCTTGGGATAAAAAAAAAAAGGACACACTCTTTGACAAAGCGAGGGCATGTGCTTTAATGGTTAAGGTGTTGCACCCATGAATGCAAGGTCGTAGTTTCAATCCCTGGACTAGGCAATGCATTGTGCTCTTTATAGCAAAACTCTTTATCTTGTGTCGCACACTGTGCACCTGGGAAGGCCCTGTTGATTTGATGAAGGGCATGAGCTCATGTACTGCACAAACATCTCAATTACTAACGACTGATCTGTGAGGGTTCATCTTTCACAGACTTGAGAAGAGACTAACCAAGAAGAAGAAAAAAAGGGGATAGAATATCTTTCATCATCTACTTTGCTCAGCCATGGTTGACCTAGAGTTAAACAGCACCAAAAACAACAATATCGACAACAACAACAATAACAATAAACCGTCGTTCCACTGTATTGACTTTCCTGTATGAAATCTCCCCCATCCCCCTCTCGCCCACCACTGCCACCACCTCCATCGTCATGTCTGATGTAACCAATCTGTTTGGATAAAGATGAGCTGTAGTAACGCTACTGCTTCTTCAGCATCTCTTCGTATTTCTGTTTCACTGATGGCTTGCAGCCCGTTACCTCGGCAACTCTATTCAATCACTTCTCCCGCCAATTTGTTAGGGTTTATTATTAATTATTATTATCCTCCCCCTCCTCACCATCATCATCCTTATTATTATTATTCTTATTATTATTACTATTATTATTATCACAGGACGTGCTGCGTCTGTTTTAGTAATATAATGTATTTGTTTTAGACTAAGGACATCAAGGTTAAATTTTGCTGAAGAAAGTGTGTGTATGTGTGTGTGTGTGTGTGTATGTATTTGTGTATATATATATATATATATATATATATATATATACACACACACACACACAAACATATATACACACACACATACATACACACACATATACACACACACGCACACACAAAGGTTACCATTTATATATATATATCTGTATACACTTAGATATTTCTATATAAAGAGGTACATGCATAAATATATATATATATGTATGTATATAATCATGTATGTGTATAAACCCTCATGTGCATGTAGACACATATGTTGAAAACCAATGAATGAGTTTATATATATATATATATGTATATACACACACACATATATACATACACATATACACAAGGTGTTTAAGCTGACCTTTTTGTTTTAGACAATAGTATACTACTGGTACTTGTTTCTGTTTATTGTAAAACCTTCCCAAATCTCAAAGCAGGAAAGGCAAAGTTAAAACACGACAGGAATTGAACCTAGAATAGAAAAATCACAATGAATTAGCTATATTAATAATAATAATAATAATAATAATAATAATCTTTTCTATTGGAAGCACAAAGCCTCAAATTTGGGGGAAGGGATTGAGTCGATTACATCGACCCCAGTGCATAACTGGTACTTAATTTATCGACCCCGAAAGGATGAAAGGCAACATCGACCCCAGCTGCATTTGATCTCAACGTGAAGACAGACGAAATACCGCTAAGCATTTCGCTCGGCGTGCTAACGATTCTGCCAGCTCACTGCTTTAATAATAATCATAATAATAATCATAATAATTCTTTCTACGCTGCTCTGGGTCACTCAACTGTAGAAATGAGTTGTGACTCACTGGTGCCAAGCTGTATTGGCCTTTGCCTCGGAGGAAGGAGTGGCTGGTATGCATGAGTGATTGCTAATCTTCCACAAAGCAACCTTTCCTTAGAGTTGTGCATCGGCAGGGAACTTTCTAGGTGCAATCCCATTTTCGTTCATGACCAGAGAAGGTCTTTACATTAGACAGACTAATCTAAATGGTAAAGGGGCACGTAGAATACACCATTTTGAGCGTGGCCGTTGGCAGTACCGCCCGACTGGCCTTCGTGCCAGTGGCACGTAAAAGCACCCACTACACTCTCGGAGTGGTTGGCGTTAGGAAGGGCATCCAGCTGCAGAAACTCTGCCAAATCAGATTGGAGCCGGGTGTAGCCATCTGGTTCGCCAGTCCTCAGTCAAATCGTCCAACCCATGCTAGCATGGAAAGCAGACGTTAAACGATGATGATGATGATTGATGATAATACAAAGATGTTCTTGCATGGCCAGTGTTTTGATCTGAGGTTGTGTTGAAACTAAAACCATTGTTGCATTGCCGGTTCAAGTTGGCCGTTCAGAAACACAAAAACAGTTAACTTCACTTAAACATTTATTGTTTGTAATATAGTGTGAACATTTTCAGGTCTGCAAGCTGCAACCTGTTGGAGAGAGAATCAGGAGGGCACGGTGAGGTGTGTGCAACAATCTTGACAGTGACCAGGTTGCGGTTAAGAACAACGAAAATGTTCACACCGTATAAACAAATAATAAATGTTTTAGTGAAGTTTTGTCTTTGTGTGTTTCTGAATGGCTAACTTGTGCCTTCCATGCTGCAATTGTTTCTATCGATGGTAAATTTCTAATTAAGGCACAAAGCTAGCAATTTGAGGGGAGGGGTTTTAGTAAATTAATTCAACCCTAGTATTGTTTGACTGAGGCTTTATTTTATCAAGCCTGGAAGAATGAAAAACTCTTAACATTATCTTATCAACTTCAGTTGACCAAACCCTTGTGAGCAGAATTTAATAGATGGAAACTGTGTGGAAGCCTGTTGTGTTTAATAGATGGAAACTGTATGGAAGCCTGTTGTTTTTAACTGGTATTTGTACTGACACTGGAGAGATGAAGGTTGTGAATTGATTGTGGACAGAGTATCTTGTAGATTCTTGTTTTGGCTCTCTGTGTGGTGAGTTCAAATCCTGCCTTGGTATCTTTGCCTTTTGTCCTTCCAGGGATTGATAAATATGGTGCCAGTCTGTCATGGCGGATTGGTGATATTGTTAGAGTGTCAGGTTGTTAAAAAGCCTTTTGGTATCTGTTCTGACTCTTTACATTCTAAGTTCAAACTTTACCTTCATTCATAGCAGTAGAATGGATTGATGGGGTGGGGTGGAGGAGATTAAAGGTCCTTTGGGATAAATAAATAAGTGCCCCAGCATGGTCGTAGTATTATAACTGAAACAAGTAAAATAAAAACCAAAAACAGAAATAAAAAGGAATAAATGAAGACAGGAAAGATATGCTGTGATATACATCTTGAAGATCCTGGAAGGACTTGTCTGAAACTTTGGCATTGGAAGTTATACTTACACCAGAACAGGGTGCCATTGTGTAGTGCCAAAGATCCCACCCTGGGTAAATAAGACACAGTGGATGGGGCTGGAGTGTGTGTTGATCGTAGGACTGCTCAGTCAGAGTTGACCTAGGGTTTAACCAACTACTATTACTGCTGATACTACTACTACTACTACTACTACTACTACTACTACTACTACTATTATTACTGTTGTTGCTGCTGCTGCTATGGCTACTGCTACTAGAGGCTTCAAGTATGAAATGAGATGTGCACAATAGATAACATCAGTATGTAGTCACAAAGACTCACCTACTTACCTATTTGTCTACCTGCCTACCTACCTACCTACCTGTCTATTTACCCACCTGTCTAACTGTTGTCACTAAACTGTAACATTCCACTAATCAAAGTATTGGTGTTACAAAGATCCATCTACATATCTACCTGTCGTCTTCCTACCTACCTACCTAGTTACCTGTCATTGTTATCATGATGCATTGTTACACTCCTCTAATCAATGTTTAATGAACTTCAATTGACAACTGTCTAATCTATTTTATTAGGTTAACGAGAATCTTTTGTTTCTTCTGCTATAATTGCTGGTTCTACAACGCCAAATTGTCTGTGTCAATGTGTGCATATTTAGATTAAGACAGCTCATTAAAATTAGATGTAATAGCATTTTATTAAATTATGTTTCACACATCATTCCATAACGAGAAGTTAATTATTTTATCTTCCTCCTCTTCCTACTCGTCAGAAAAAAAGAAAAAAAGTTGCTTAAAAATTATTTGCAATAGGGATTGATCAAAGCATTGTGAATGGATCTGGTAAACAAACTGAAAAGAAGCCCATCTTGTGAGTGTTTTGTGTGTGTGTGTGTGTGTGTGTGTGTGTGTGTGTGTGTGTATTTTCATCATCATCGTCGTTTAACGTCCGCCTTCCATGCTAGCATGTTGTGTATGTGTGTGTGTATATCTATGTGTGTTGTGTATGTGTGTGTGTCATCATCATCATCATCATCATCGTTTAACGTCCGCTTTCCATGCTAGCATGGGTTGGACGATTTGACTGAGGACTGGTGAAACCGGATGGCAACACCAGGCTCCAGTCTGATTTGGCAGAGTTTCTACAGCTGGATGCCCTTCCTAACGCCAACCACTCAGAGAGTGTAGTGGGTGCTTTTACGTGTCACCCGCACGAAAACGGCCACGCTCGAAATGGTGTCTTTTATGTGCCACCCGCACAAGCCAGTCCAGGGGCACTGGCAGTGTATGTATATCTACATCTATCTATATATGTGTATGTATGTGTATATTCATCTATCTATATGTGTGTGTGTATGTATGTACATCTATACCTACATCAATCTGTATGTATGTGTGTGTGTGTGTATACCCTTGTCTTGACATCACATGATGGGTGCAAATAAGCATCACCATCATACAAGGAGTGTTGTTTGTTTCCAATCTTCTATGAAAAAGATGCCTGGCCACACAGAAATATTACCTCTCCTTAGAAACAAGTGACGGTTGACAAGAAGGGCATCCGACCCTAGAAAATCAGCCTCAATAGTCCCAAATGTAACTGATTTTGATGGATATTTGTTTTATAAAATTGTGGCATTCCATGTACATAAACATGGCTCGTTTGGCATCTGATGACAGAATTGTTTGAAAGATAGTGATTCACCAAGTCATAACAACACAAATGGTATCTAACAGTGCGGAGACAGTTCTTTGTTAAGTCCGAGGTCTTGTTTTGGGGGTTTTGAGCAGTTCTTTGTATGTCGCAGATCTTGTGTTGAGGTCAAAGCGGTTGTCTGTTGGTGATAGGAAACTCCCAAGTTGTTTCCTTGATTGGCATAGTAATTCAAGAATTTGGTTTGAGGTCAGGTCATCATTATCATCATCATCATCATTTAATGTCTGACTTCCATGCTGACATGAGTCTGATGGTTTGAGACGATGCGACAAGTCAGATAACTGCATTGTGCTCCAGTGTCTATTTTGGCATGGTTTCTACAGCTGGATGCTGTTCCTAATCTCAACCACATTTTTACTGCAGCGCCAACACCATTTGGCATTAAACCAGATGACGGATTAACATAATATATTGCAGACCATGTGTTTAGTATAATCTCTAGCATAGAACCTGTAGTCAGCCTGCTAGAAATACTAACCGAATCTCCCTCAAGTCACATCATGCCTTTATAGGAAGAAGAAGGACACATTGGACGATGTAGTTATTGACAGGATGGTTATGGTTGGAATGTCTTCGATTATGGATCTGTTCAGTTGTGGCTGATTTAGAGTTAAACAATAACAACTAGTTAGGCTTTGTTCTAAAACAGGAATTCTCAACCTTTTAGGGGGTCACCATTTTGCTATCATGTGGAAAATTCTTTAACTGCTCACCTATACTATGGATATTTTAAAAAATAGAAAAAGAAGAAAATGGTTAATTCTTGGAAAATAGCGAAAATGATGATGATGATGATGATGATGATGATGATGATGATGATGATGATGATGATGATGATGATGATGATTAGCATCACAAGATTCCTTAATGAAAGCACTGCAAAGTACATAACACTCTATGTTTGGTACACAGGTGCTATTTTTTGATACCAGTGTGACCCTTTTGACTATTATGCTAATGTAGTCACAATGGATTTAAAATCAGTCATCTTCACCTGCTTTTACCCAAACTACTGCTTTGTACAGATGACAAGGTATTGACATGGCTAGAACCAGTCTCTACCAAGTTGGATGTTGAGAAAGTAAATGGAATTAACTTGAAGTGATTCTATTTATTTTAAAGTAAGAATTCATCAAACTTTGGTAATAGCACAAATCTTGTTAGCCTTGGAACTGATATCACATTGTGGCACCACTGTAACTTTATTAATTATAATCAACATCACATCGACTACTTGGACTTGAAACAGGTTGCTATACCACACTGAAACAGACAATGCAATAATTATCTTGGAACTACTCTACCATATCGTCAGGCAATGAATTCAGATGGTCATATGTAATTATATCTTCATCAACTAATTCATCTCTGAGTTTTCCAATTATTGAATTTCACCGAGTTGGCATCTGGAAATGGTCATCTTATATAGCACCAATATAGAAATGAAGGCAGTGATGAATGATTTACAGTCACAAGAATTGTTTTGCTCTCCTCGGTCCTTAAGTTACAAGAAATATGATAAAGATTTGTTCTCTGGTCATTATGACTAGAATATAAATAATATTATTAAGTTATGAAGGTTTTATTGCTTCATTGTTTAACCCTTTGCCTGTCCTGTTCTGTGTGTCACATGTGATCATCCATCATCCAGGCTGGGGCATCCTATCAGGACTAGTGTAACCCTTCCTTGCCAAACATCCTGATTGAGCAACGAGTCATGAATGCTTGGCCTGGGTTTTAGTAACATTGGTTGGTGTTAGGAAGGGCATCCAGCTGTAGAAACTCTGCCAGATCAGATTGGAGCCTGGTGCAGCCTTCTGGCTTGCCAGTCCTCAGTCAAATCGTCCAACCCATGCTAGCATGGAAAGCGGATGTTAAATGATGATGACGATGATGGTCTTCCACTAGCTGAAACACGCCATCTGTATATACTATAACTACAGACGATAGCAAGAGTTCACTAAACGAACTGGTTGATCCTGGCCATTCACAGTTTGTTGTCTGCTCATCTGCTCAGCATTTAGTGACAGAAGGAATGATTTTCATTTCCAATATTCTGCAAAAACGTCTTGGCATGTAGGAAATGTTATTTTGCTGGGAAACAGGTGAAGGTTGGTGACAGAAAGGGCATCTGACAGTTAAAAACCCACTTCAGCAAATTCCATCTTAGTCACATGCAAGCATGGAAAAGTGGACGTTAACAGTTGATGGTAATGGTATGTCATAACTTTAAGATTTGTGGTAGAGAAACTATAAATTACAGGATGTCATAACTTTGAGATCTGCAATAGATGTAGAAATGTGTGCTGAAAAGTTCCTGGTTTTAAGGGTGTCGCGAAAGGCCTGATTGGAGGCTCACCCTTCCAAGTTCTTTTACAGGGCTTAGAAAAACTGAAGGACCACTGTAATAAGTGTGTGAGTCTGAGAGGGGAATATGTTCAATAAAATCATAATTAACTGATCCTCCTGTATTTTCTTTTAACCAAAGCCAGGATCTTTTCAGCACCCCACAGCGTCATGGAAAAGTGGACACAAAAATAATGATAATGATGATGATGTATACCAGTAATATACTTGGCTTGGTTCTATCATTTCTTCATCCACCCCTTTTAAAAGTTAGTCACGCCACTCTCCTTATCCTTCCACTTGTTGCTTGGTTATAAAGAAATCAATATTCAAGAGCTTCAGTTTTTTCTATTTTTATCATTATTATTATTATTATTATTATTATTATTTTCTTTGCGTCTTTTTCGTTTTTTTTTTCCTTCTTCTTCTTCCCAGCCAACTTCATTCCTTCATCAATATTTCTTGTTTTAGCAATTTCGGTCAGTGCTATTTCTGTCATTTAGCGGTGTTGTTAGCTCATTGATTTCTTTGCCATGTACGTTCCTCATTGTTGTCTGTTGAAATGCTCTCTTTCTCTCTCTCTCTCTCTCTCTCTCTGTTTATCTATCTATCTCTCCCCCATCCCCACACCCAACTGAAAATCTCATTATTTTGATGAAGATTTGAAAGAAGAATATATATATATAAAAAAAACCCTACAATTCAAGACATTATGCTTTGCAAATTTCCTCTGATTTGGATTGACTTAAATTCTTTTATTCGTATGTTTGTGTTTTATTTTCATCTTTGATCTTTGTCTTGGCCACAGCTTGGCTTCTGGGACAGCCGAAGCAGAAATGGAACCACTTCTTCAATCTTTTATTGAAGTATGTTATAAGAATAGACAGTTGACTTTATCTTGATAGCTCCTGTATTTTTAATTTTTGTTCAAATCCTTTGATCCTAGACAAGGAATTAGAATCAAAGATCTGTGGGAGAGAAATTACATGTTACAGGATGTCGTGGCTTATCATGTATGGGCAAGAAGCTTGCCACTCAGTTGTGTTGTCCTTGGTTCAGTCCCACTGTGTGGCACCTTGGACGAGTGTCTTCTGCTCTAGTCTCAGGTTAACCCAAACCTTGTGAGTGGATTTGGTAGACAGAAACTGGAAGAAGCCTATTCTGTGTGTGTGTGTGCCTAGACATCATGTGGTAGTTGTAAATGATTGTTGCTGACATAGAAGCAGTGTCATTCGTTTATGATATTCAGCAAAAACATGACTGGACATGGCGAAATATTACCTTACTTGGGAAACAAGGTGATGGCTGACAACAGGAAAGGAATCCAGCTGTGGTAGGTTTGCCTCCATAAACTCCATCTTACGCATGCAAGCATGGAAAAGTGGACATGAAAATATTGACGGTGGTGACGGGAAATGTATCTTTCCTCTTTACTCTTTCACTTGTTTCAGTCATTTGACTGCGGCCATGCTGGAACACTGCCCTTTAGTTGAGCAAATCAACCCCGGGACTTATTCTTTTGTAAGCCTAGTACTTATTCTATCAGTCTCTTTTTGCCAAACCACTAAGTGACGGGGACATAAACACACCAGCATCGATTGTCAAGCAATGCTAGGGGGAAAACACAGACACACAAACATACACACACACACAAACACACACACACAAACACCCCCCCCACACACACACACACACACATATACATATATAAGACGGGCTGTTTTCAGTTTCCATCTCATCTACCAAATCCACTCACAGGGCTTTGATCTGCCCGAGGCTATAGTAGAAGACACTTGCCCAAAGTGCCACGCTGTGGGACGGAACCCGAAACCATATGGTTGGTAAGCAAGCTACTTACCACACAGCCACTCCTGCACCTATGTATGTAAATTAATACAACGTTCATTGAGTAAATAGATAATTCCATTTATAGAATATTTATTTTCTTCAGAATTTTTAGAAATTTCTAATCTCATGGAGTATTGAAATCTCAAGCCTGCAGGCATTCTACACTGATGTTACTGAAGTGAAACTCAATGAATGGGAGCAATAAACAAAGACTATTGACTTTAACAACACTCTATAATTATAGAATTGTAAACATAGCAAGTGGTCAATAATTAAATCTAAGTGAGTGAGTGAGTGTGTGTGTATGTGTGTGTGTGTGTGTGTGCGTGTGTGTGTGTGTGTGTGGATGTAGATGTATGTGCATATGTGTGTATGTGTATTTTTATGTGTGTGTGTGTGTTTCCGTTAATGTATGCGTATGTGGGTGGATGTATGTACATATGTGTGTTTATGTCTTTATGTGTCTGTCTGTTAATGCATGTATATGTTTGTGTATACGTCTACATACATATATATATATGTATATATATGTATATATATTTCTGTTTGTCTTTGAGAGTATTTCTGTGTGAATATGTATATTTCTGTGTGTGTATGTTTGTGTGTGTGTGTGTGTGTGTGTGTATATTCGAAACGCCGGAGTTTTAATGGTGGCAGCTGATGAAGGGGATGTTTCTATGTGGCCTGCTTGTTTGGTGCACCTTGTTTACCATTTTGTCCTTGTTCTTTTGCCACGTCATGTTCCCAGTTATGTATCTATATGTACATGTAGATGAACGTATATACATACATGTACATATATATGCATAT
>NC_142945.1:47598754-47621177 GCF_046866305.1 Octopus bimaculoides | reverse complement strand
TTACTGACAATATTAATTATAAAGTTTTAGTATATTTTGATATATATATATATATATATGAAGAAAAGGAATTTCAATGGTTTATTATTAATGTTGTTGAAATTGTTCTTGTTGGCCTTGTTCTTCTATTGTATGTGGCTTCATTTATTCCCCTCCCTTCTCTCTGTTTAACATATTTCCAAACTAAATATTTGGAATTATAGCTTACAATAAACGAATGAATATCTTAAATAATTAACGACCTGTTTTTTTTTTTGTTCTTTTTCTGCAGCATGCAAAAATATGGATACGTGACGACACCCTGGTATGGCGCGAGGGTGAACTTGCCGAAGACTACAAGGGCCAGAAATCTCTCAAAGTTCTTGTGTATGATAAAGGGGTGAGTATAATGGATACCTTTTGTTTTTTTTTATTTAAATAAATGAAAAATATCGACATTGTTTGGATAGATGTAATTAATAGCTATGATGTTGCACTCATAGTCGCAAGATTGTGGGTTCATTTCCCAGGTTGGTGTTGTACTGTGTTCTTGAGCAAAACACTTCATTTCTCATTACTGCAGTCCACCCAGCTGTAAATAAGTAACCCTGTGATGGACTGATGTTCTGTTTAGGTAAAATGCTGGTCTACCCACCTAGCCAGTGAGTTGGCATTATTTGAATGCTCCAACAATGCAAAGAAGTGCATTGTGACAAGCGGTGTATTATGGCATCTGATAGTCTAGTCAGTATGATGACATAGTGATAATTAAATGTTGATTTGGTAGTTTATCAAACATGTCTCCTCCCTCTCAGTCTTACGCTGCCACTACCACAGCCTTTGTTCTTTTAGTGAAGAAACTGTTTACCTTCTGCTGTCCAAATGTATTCAAAATACCTGTCTGTCCTCATCACATAATTCTTACCCTGCCTCACTTCACTGATCCCTATATTATGTAAATTACCTAGTCCTTTCATCTCACAACTCTGTTGTCCCCTAGAAAATTTTCATCACCTGCCTATATTTTCCCTACTGACACCGTCTTACAGATGCCCAAACATAATGTAAACCACATTGGTGTCCCTAATCTATAGGACATAAGCAACCCCGTCCCACCCCATCTTGTTATACTTCAGTGTCTTCCAGTGTTTGTTCTTCAATGTAGACATGTCGGCCATGATTAAAATCTGTACCTTTTTTTCTCTTTTTGTTGGATTGTCCAAGATTATTCCATGTTTCCTTGAAAGTAATGGTCCTCTCTCATCATTTTGCTTAAAATCATTATTTTTTGTTTCTCTCTGCGTCCCCCACTCTTTCTGCTTCCTATTCTCCTTCATTTACAGGGATCCTTTAGTCTTGCAAGTTGCAAGGCGACCCCACATAGCTGGTATCACAAAGGAAAAACAAAACAAAGAACAGTCCACTCTGTAAAATAGTTGGTATTAGGAAAGGCTTCCAGCTGTAGAAACCATTCCAAAATACACATTGGCGTACGATGTCGCCCAGCAACTCGTTGGATCCTATCGAACTGTGCAACCCATTCTAGCCAAAGAACAGTCATCATCATCATTTAACGTCCGCTTTCCATGCTAGCATGGGTTGGACGATTTGACTGAGGAAAAGTGAACTGGATGGCTACACCAGGCTCCAATCTGATTTGGCAGTTTTTACAGCTGGATACCCTTCCTAACACCAACCACTCAGATATATATATATATATATATATATATATACATATGTATATATATATATATATATATATACATATGTATATATATATATATATATATATATATATATATATATATCCATCTATCCACCTATATATATATATATATATATATATATATATCCATCATGCAGGTGACATGTAAAAGCACCTACTACACTCTCTGAGTGGTTGGCGTTAGGAAGGGCATCCAGCTGTAGAAACTCTGCCAAATTTAGATTGGAGCCTGGTGTTGCCATCTGGTTTCACCAGTCCTCGGTCAAATCGTCCAACTCATGGTAGCATGGAAAGCGGACGTTAAACGATGATGATGATGATGATGATCTATCCACCTAGATATTCACCCATCAAGCCACCTACCCACTCATCCTAAATCTATTCATCCATGTTTTGACTGTGACTTAGCTTATTCAAATTGTTAAAAAAATAATAACCTTTAAAATCAATGTGTGTGTATGTATGCCTTTGTGTGTGTGTGTGTGTGTGTATGCACATGTGTGTGTGCACATGTGTGTGTGTGCACATGTGTGTACTCACACTGATGCATCATGCAATTTGATCCATGTCCAAAACAAGATCTGCTGACTGGCAGACAAAAACCTCCACTAACCAATGCAGTATACAACAAAAACAACAATTTGACAAGCACAGCTAATGATTAATTAAATAGTTGATTAACTGAGATTAGTTGTTAATACGATTACAATTTTTCACACTATTAACTTCATTGTTACACATGAAACATTTTACATGGATAAATGTAAATGTGTAACCCGGTGATGGAGTTGCTTTCCGGTGAGGGGGAAATGGCAGCCTGGCCACTTACCCAGTGGGGTGGCATCATTTGAAAGCTATAACTTGATGCAAAGCACATTTTGGTCAGCGTGTCTGTGCAGTAAGAAGCTTACTTCCCAACCACATGGTTGTGACACCTGGAAGTGTCTTCTACTATAGCCTCGGGCCGACCAAAGCCTTGTGAGTGGATTTGGTAGACGGAAACTGAAAGATGCCCGTCGTATATGTACATATATGTGTGTGCTTGTATGTCTGTGTCTGTTCCCCCACCATCGCTTGACAACCAATGTTGGTGTGTTTACGTCCCCTGTAACGTAGCGGTTTGGCAAAAGAGACCGATTGAATAAGTACTAGGCTTACAAAGAATAAGCTCAGGGGTCGATTTGCTCGACTATAAAGGTGGTGCTCCAGCATGGCCACAGTCAAATGACTGAAACAAGTAAAAGAGTAAAAGAGTATACACGAACACATGCATGCACTGAATGAGGAGAGAGGAGAAGGTAACTGGGTCTATTTGATGCTAAACGACACCGATTATTGTTCTGCAGGAAACTGCTAACCCATAACTGTAAAGTGTTCAACAACAAAGATAAAACTGTTGGTAAATAACGAGTTACCGAGAGGGGGTTGGGGGTGGAAAGAGCTTGTTTGGCACCGTTCCATCAACAGCTTAGCTTTCAGGCAGAATTTGGCAGAATTCGAAGCGTTATTTATGCATTCTTCCTTGCAGCCAGATGATGTATTTATTGTGTGTAGGAGAGGGTGTCAGAGTAAATAGCCATATTGTATGAAAATGGCGGGGCAGGTTGTGGAGAACGGGTTGAATAGGGGGCATTCTTGCTTTTGGTGCAAAATGTCATGGCCGGAAACTCGAAAAAAAAGTGGTTGTTGTTCTTTGTCCCCAGCTCAACTCTGACGTACTAGACTCCTGATCAAATCCATTCCAGATGTGACCATGCCATTTGTTTAGGGATATTTTTTTCCTTTCATTCTTTTCCTTTTCTTTCGCTTGTTTTCACCATTGGGCTGCAGCCATACTGGAGCATTGCCTTGAATGGTTTAGTCAAACAAGTTGACCTCAATACTCTTTTGCTGAACCACTGAGTTATATGGACATAAACAAACCAGCACTGGTTGTCATGCAATGGTGGGGGACAAACACATACACAATCACACAGACACAATTGCACACACACACACACACACACACACATATGACAGACTTCCACACAGTTTCCATCTATCAAATTTCCTCACAAGGCATTGGTCAGCCCAGGGCTGTAGTAGAAGGCCCTTGTCATAAGTGCTATGCAGTGAGAGTTAACTCAAAGTCATATGGTTACCAAACAAGCTTCTTAATCACAGTTATATAACCCCGAGTTTAAACTCATACATATACTTGTTTGTTGTTGGCACTCCGTCGCTTACAACGTCGAGGGTTCCAGTTGATCCAATCAACGGAACACCCTGCTCGTGAAATTAACGTGCAAGTGGCTGAGCACTCCACAGACATGTGTACCCTTAACGTAGTTCTTGGGGATATTCAGCGTGAGACAGTGTGACAAGGCTGACCCTTTGAATTACAGGCACAACAGAAACAGGAAGTAAGAGTGAGAGAAAGTTGTGGTGAAAGAGTACAGCAGGGTTCGCCACCATCCCCTGCCGGAGCCTTGTAGAGCTTTAGGTGTTTTCGCTCAATAAACACTCACAATGCCCGGTCTGGGAATCGAAACCGCGATCCTATGACCGCGAATCCGCTGCCATAACCACTGGGCCATTGTGCCTCCACCATACATATACACACAATAATCTTCCTATGGCTTCTGTTTATCAAATTCACTCACAAAGCGTTGGCCAATATGAGGTCATAATTGTTAGACACTTGTCCAAGGTGTGAATGTGACAAATCAGTATTACATGAATGATCTGAGTTCAAATTCCGCTGAGGTCGACTTTTTCTTTCATCCTTTCGGGTATACCTGTTCAATTCCTGCTGAGGTTAACATTATAATCGGGTTTTTCTTTGTAGGCCCCCCCAACCAAACAATGTGTAATCTGGCATTAGAAATTACTTGTGGTGAGCTGGCTGTATCTTTAGCATGCTGGACAAAATTCTTAATGGTATTCTGTCCGTCTTTATTTCCTGAGTTCAAATTCCACCGAGGTTGATTTTTGCCTTTCATGCTTTTGGGGTCGATAAATTAAGTACCAGTGAAACACTGGGGTTGATGTGATCGACTAGTCCCCTTCCACCAAATTTCAGGCCTTTTGCCTAAAATAGAAGGGATTATTATTATTGCTATTATTATCCAGACAGAAATTTACATACTTGGCAAAATATATTTGTTAATTATTCATAATTATTTATTTTTAGGAAGTAAACAGAAACCTATTCAATTGTTATATTTGTCAGTTTTTAATTACGTGGAACAGATGGGTAGTGTCTGTTACCTAGGATACTTAATTAATGCTATGGGGGTGGGGTTATAGTGAGGATGTCATAGCTACAGTATGACTGGAGTAGAGGTAAGTTTAGATAGCTATTGAGTCTGTTGACAACAACAATGATCACTCTCTCTCTCTCTCTCTCTCTCTCTCCCTCTCTCTCTCCCTCTTGCACTCTCTCACTCCTCACTCACTCTCTGAATCAAAGTCAACTGTGCAACAGATGATGCTGACTGGTTGATGTTAGAATACATGTGTGCAGTGCTCTTCTAAGCCATGGCCACATTGGCCAGTTTCCCGGTGGGGCTGCACAGAACTAGGGACCCAATTCTGATCTATGTCCTGTGGCATAGTCTATCATCATTTTAACATGCACTTATCCAAGGTTGGATGTAGTTATTCGTTTAAGAGGATTTTCTACAGCTGGATGTACTTCCTGTTGCCAACCCTTACCTATTTTTTAAGTAAAGTAATTGTCTTGACATCACGTGATGGTCGTTAACGAGTGTCACTGTCATGCCAGCAATGTCGTCCGTTCCCAATCTTCTGTGAAAACATGTCTGGTTGTGGGTAGATATCACTCTACTTAAAAAATAGGTGAGGGTTGGCAACATGAAGGTCACCCAACTGTAGAAAATCCTCTTAAACGAATAACAACATCCAACCTTGGGTAAGTGGATGTTAAAATGATGATAGACTAGATGTAGGATACAGGCATGTTTGTAACCTACAGAAGCTGTGAGGTTACTGAAGTGCATGTGTGTGTTTGCATGAAAACGTGCTTGTTGCACTGTTGGCTATAAAAGTGTGTGTGTCTGTGTGTGCATCATAATGTGATTATTGCATTGTTGACACTGTGTGTGTGTGTGTGTGTCTGTATGTGTGTGTATGTGTGCCTCTGTGTGTGTGTGTATGTGTGCCTCTGTGTGTGTGTGTGTGTGTGTGTGTCTGTATGTGTGTGTGTGTGTGCATCATAACGTGCTTGTTGCACTGCTGGTTATGTGTGTATCATATCAGAGCTGGTTGCAGATGTGTGTGTGTGTGTGTGTGTGTGTGTGTGTGTGTGTGTGATAACATGCCTCCTTACACTGCTGACTGTGCTCTGTATTTGTGTGTGTGTGTGTATAAAACATGGCTTATTGTGCTTTTGATTGTCTGTGTGTATGTGTGTGTGCACACACACATACACATGAATGGTTGTACTGCTGACTGTGCGTGTTTGTATCATAATTTTCAGTTTCGGTTGTGTGTGTGCGTGTGTGCGTGTGTGTGTGTGTGTCTTTTTGCACTGTTAGCTGTATGTGCGTGCGTGCGTGTGTGTGGGTGTGTGTGGGTATTGTAAATTTTAACGAGTTTCAACTGAGTCACCATTTGTATGTTATACAACTGTGCAAAGCGCTTTAATTATGTTCAGATTACTTTGTGTTGAGTATAAACGAAAAAAAAAACCCACCCCCACGCTCACCCCACCCGCTCACACCGGTGGAACAGGGTGTAGGAGGAAAACAAAGGCAGTGGGGTGGAAAGTGTGGTGTAAACATTGAGGTTGGCTGATGAATGTGAAATACAGAAGAGAGGGGGGAGGTTTTTGTTGTTGTTTAACCCCGGGTCAACGCTCGTCAATCAAACTTATAATCAAAAACATTCCAACTGTGACCATCCTGATTTTTTTTTTTTTTTTTTTAAATTTTTTTTTATTAATGTGCAGTGTACCTAGGACTACATTTCATGTTGCACCTGTTTGCTCCTCTAAAAATTTAAGTTTGAGCTCAGTACTGGTCTGGTATAGACCCCCCCCCACTCCTATACTCTTTCTGTCTCTCCAGCTGTCACGTAATGTTCTGCTGGGTCAAGTGTAGAAGGGCCGACATGGGGGGGTGTCTATGCACTAGCATAGTTAGAGAGGGCGGCACGACTATGTATTTTTTTGTGGTGGGGGGGACATAAACCAACCAACATCGGTTGTCAAGCAATGGTGGTGGGGTACAAACACACTCACAAATACACACACACACACACACACACACACACACACACATATATATACAACAGGCTTCTTTCAGTTTCCAGCTACCAAATTCACTCACAAGGCTTTGGTTGGCCCAGGGCTATAGTAGATGACACTCGGCCAAGGTACCATGGAATGGGACTGAACACAGACGCTATTATTTTATAGACATACACTCACACACTCATATGCACTCATGGACATTCACACACACACACACACACACACACACACACACACACACACACACACACACACACACACACACACACACACACACACACACACACACACACACACACACACACACACACATACATACATACATGCATGCATGCATATGTTTATATAAATGTCACAACACTACTCTTATGTTCAAAGTGCGATCTACTGAACACCAAAACAAGACATTTGGAAGCTTCTGTAAAAACCCGCTTTAAAAGGTCAGAATGACACTTCACTACAGAAAGTCAGGAAATCATTGACTACTGGTCTGTAACAACAACAGCAACTACAACTGTATTATGTAGAGCCCGTGACAGGACCTTTATGTGGCTGCTTGAATTGCTAGAAATAGCAACCAACCAAATCTTTCTCAAATTACATCTTGCTCTCTTGAAAGAAGAGGGATACATATGTATCTTTTATCTTTTGCTGGTTTCACTCATTGGACGGCAGCCTTGCTGGTGCATTGCTTCAAAGGATTTAGTTGAGCAGATCAACCCCTTTTTTTTTCAAGTCTGGTACTTGTTCTATTGATCTTCGTAGCCAAACTGCTAAGTTACTGGATGTAAACTAACCAACACCGTTTGTTAAGTGTTAGAGAATAAACACAACACAGACATAAAGACACACACACACTTACACATACATTAGCACCAAGTTGTACTAATGTTATTATTGCTTAATTTCCTATTATTCCTCTACCCTAGTCCTGTCCCCCCCCCACCCCTATCCTCCGCTCATTATTTCCAATCTTCCAAACATACTATTGCCCTGTTGTCCATCCATACTTATTTTCCCCCTTACCGCCACTCTCCTTCCTTGTCATGTATGCTTAATACTAAGGTTCTCTTCTGGTCACCTGATACTTTTAGCTTGTCCCCACTCTCTTCCGATACTTCTAGGCCTGTCTTTTAGTTTTTATGGCCCTTACTTCTGGTACCATTCCACCGCTATGTCACCCTCCATCTGGTTTCAGCTTTACTCTAACCATAGATCTGGTCTGTGGGGAATCCTCGACCACCACCACCACCACCACTGGATAGATGCTTTTTTAAGTGGCACATGCATTGGCAGGGTTGCCAAGTAACTTTGCAAGACAAGGCATCTTTGAGGGGGTGGGGAGCGGGTATTGGAGGAGGTGTACTTGTGTCAGATGAGGAAAGGTTAGAGTGAGAGAGAGAGAGACAGAAACAGATGTCTTGCTGTAGAGGAAGTACATGGGTACCCAGCCAGAGAGAAGGGGAGGAGGAAGAAGAAGAAGAAGAAAAGAAGAAGGGGAGAGAAAGAGAGTGAAAGTTAACAAAAATGAGGGCAGAAACAGGTCTGCTGGTGAAGAGGAGGGACATGGTTACCAAGAGGGAGGGAGGGAGAGAGAGAGAGAGAGACAGACAGACAGACAGAGAGAGAGAGAGACAGACAGACAGAGACGGAGAGTTAACAATAAAGAATTATTTATTTGCAATGGTTTCAAATTTTGGCAGAAGGACTTAATCGACCACATCAATCCCGGTAGCCAACGATATATGCTTTATCGGCCCTGAAAGGAGGAAAAGCATAGTTGACCCCAGGAGCATTTGAACTCAGACTGTAAAGAACCAGACTACATGAAATGCTGCTAAGCATTTTGTCTGGCATCTTAACGATTCCACCACCTCACCATTTTTACCTTTATTTACAGTAAATCTGTTTTAGTTTTGCTAAATCCTTTTTTAATACTGACTTTAGTTAATTTAATCTTATTTCCACTTAAATACTGATCTACCCCTCCACTTCCTATTTCACATATTCCTTGTAGTTTCTTTTCTTTTTTTCTTTTTCTTTTTCTGTCAACAATCTGTCAATTCTGTTCTTTATTATAACAATTTTTTCTTTCTCTTCTCTTCTCTGCATCTTTTGATTATAGAAAGCTACTCAGGTAACTAAATTATTTACTCTTTAGAAGTTGAAGCACTTTTTTTCTCACCCTGCAACCCATGCATGAATTTAAATTGATATAATGTTTCCTTTTTTTTATATATATATATTCTGCAAATCCCTTTTTTTACCTCGGTTAATAAAGTTTTCACAAAGACCTTTTTAAGATTGAGAAAGAAAAAAAATATGAAATTCTTTAAATAGAAATTACACTTTTATTGATAATGTGGGTAAGTTTTTATTAAAGGCATGTGATAATACTGAAAATATTTTTGTTTAAAGCTGATGATAATGCTGAAAATTTTCTACTAAAAGCACATAATAATGTCACAACGGTTTTGTTAAAAGCATGCAATAATTTTGTTGAAAAGTTTCTACTAAAAGCATGTGATAATGTTGAAAATTTTTTTGTTAAGAGTATATGATAATGTTGAAAGTGTTCCATTAAAAGCATGTGATATTGTTGAAAAGGTTCTGTTAAAGGCATGTGATAATGATGAAAAGTTTCTGTTAAAGGCATGTGATAATGTTGAAAGTGTTTCATTAAAGGTATGTGAATAAATGAATGGGTTCAGTCCCACTGCGTGGCATCTTGGGCAAGTGTCTTTTACTATAGCCTCGGGCTGACCAAAGCCTTGTGAGTGGATTTGGTAGACGGAAACTGAAAGAAGCCCGTCATATATATGTATGTATATATGTGTGTGTGTGTGTATATGTTTGTGTGTCTGTGTTTGTCCCCCAACATCGCTTGACAACCAATGTTGGTGTGTTTACGTCCCCGTAACTTTGCGGTTCGGCAAAAGAGACCGATAGAACAAGTACTAGGCTTCCAAAGAATAAGTCCTGGGGTCGATTTGTTCGACTAAAGGTGGTGCTCCATCATGGCCACAGTCAAATGACTGAAACAAGTAAAAGAGTAAAGAATATTACATTTCACTGAGGAATCTGAATACCAAAAAGTTGAACTGAAAACTTGTTCTACATTAAAATAGAAAATACATAGGAATTATATTAAACTGTGTGAATGAAAGATGGGATAGTCACAACCAGCACTCCTCCATCCTCTTTCAGTGCAAACCTGGGGTTAAAACAACAGCAACGTTACATGTGAAAGGGGGAGCCTCTATGTGGTCACTGAATTTGCTAGAAATATCAGACAAATTTTTCCTTAAATCACACCATCTACATTGAAGTTAATTAAAAGTAGTTTGAAACAATCCAGCTGGTAATTCATGTCAGCTATAAATCTTTCACATAATTTTGTTAATTATTCCTATGTCATTTTACGAAGAGCTGGGTCAGTCAGTGTTTGTTGTGTTTGATAGCAACTGTTATGATAGGTCTGTACTTTTTATCGTTTATTTGTTTCAGGCATTGGGTTATGGCCATGCTTGAGCACCACCTCGAAGGTTTTTGTCAAACAAATCAACCCCAGTACTTGTGGGGTTTAAAAAAATTTTTTTTTTTTATTAAAGTCTGGTATTGGACTGTTTCGTTGAACCACTAAGTTACAGGCATGTAAGCAAATCAATACTAATTATAAAGCTAGTGGTGGCTGGCAAACGCAGACACACACATGCACACACACACACACACACACACATGCACACACACACACACTGAATTACCACAGCAAACAAGCAAAGCAAATACATTAAGTACATGCAGTCAACAATATATATATTTATATATATATATATATATATATACACACGCACAAATACCTGCATACATAACAGGCTTCCATACAGTTTCCTATTTCTTTATTGCCCACAATGGGCTAAACATAGAGGGGACAAACAAGGACAGACAAAGGGATTAAGTCGATTACATCAACCCCAGTGCGCAACTGGTACTTAATTTATCGCCCCCCGAAAGGAGGAAAGGCAAAGTCGACCTCGGCGGAATTTGAACTCAGAACGTAACGGCAGACGAAATACCGCTAAGCATTTCGCCCAACATGATAACATTTCTGCCAGCTTGCTTCCATACAGTTTCTGTCTACCAAATCCACTTGCAAGGCTTTGGTCAGCCCAGGGCTGTAGTAGAAGACATTTTGTCCAAGGTACCATGCAGTGGGACTGAACTTGAAACCATGTGGTTGCAAAGTGAATTTCTTAACCACACAGACATGGCTGTGTCTGTATGTATGTACATATTGCCTGTCTATGTGATAACCACTGTGATAGCGTGTTTATATAACGAGAAGCTATTTACAAAATTAAATTGTCTCTTCCAGTAATTTTGTGGAGGAGGGATCATTATTGTTTATTTTTCTATCCTTTCATTATTTCGGTGATGGGCAGTGATGTGTTGACTCTAAAGCATTCTAAGTGTTTCTCAAATTACGTTTGTTTGGATGGCTACCAATTAGGCTCGTTAACGAAGAGGAGTATTTGTTGTCATTAAGATTTTTTTTTTTCCTTCTATCCAGGTTACATTTAAATATCAATTCACATATCACCAATTAAACGAATCTAATGATTAGTGGTGATGTAGGAAGTTCATCAAGTTAACTGTTAATGATATAATTAACGAGATTAGATGTCCAAGTCCTACAAGGTCTCACTTTCTCTTTGAGTGCTGTGCCTGCTCACTTTGTTACCTTTACCACTACTACCTGATCAGTGGCAGACTAGGTCTAAAAATATTGGTTGCCAGGAGACGAAGGGGGGCCCACCCACAACTACAATAGTATAATTTTATTTATTTATTTTTTTGTTAAAAATATTCTTTTCGACTGTCTACAAACACAGCCAGGCTGAAATAATTAATGCATTCTTCCAGGAGTAAATAAAAAGATTCTCAGACTTGAGGGGATGGGCCCCCATATATGGATTCTAATGGTGCACGGGCCCACTTGCCATCAGGCAAGCTGTCAGCCTGGCCAGTCCATCACTGTACCTGATGATATAAAGGCTTTAATCAAAACTATGCTGAGTAATTTACTTAAATAGCCTAATAGGTTGTGCTTGCCCCCAACCCTTTATTTTAAGGGGATTTGTTGTGGTTAATTCACTGACAAAAGAGTTTACAAATTGAGCTATATTTGTGTGTGTGTTGTGGTGGTGGTGGTGTTGGTTGGGGTAGGAGCTGTTGTTATGAGATGTTGTCTGTGATATACATATATATATATATATATATACGACGGGATTCTTGCTGTCACACCAAATGCCACCAGTATCAGTTGTCAAGCGATGTTGGGAGGACAAACACAGACACACAAACACATACACACACATACATATATATATATATATATATATATATATATATATATATATATATATACGACGGGCTTCTTTCAGTTTCCGTCTACCAAATCCACTCACAAGGCTTTGGTCGGCCCGAGGCTATAGTAGAAGACACTTGCCCAAGGTGCCACGCAGTGGGACTGAACCCGGAGCCATGTGGTTGGTAAGCAAGCTACTTACCACACAGCCACTCCTATGTCTTTTGTTGCGGTTTGTCAGTGCCATACCCTTAGTTGTCACTCGCTTTAGCAAAATTCGTGCTTCAACACATAGAAATCACAAAATAAAACATTTGAAGCCTGGTGAACTTCCGCAACGCCAGTGAAATATTAATGAGAATCACTAGGCTGCATTTCGTATACTGGTACAAATATCAATTTTTCAGAACCTTTGGTTCCAAAGCCATTTCAGATTATTGATTTTTTCCGAAGCAGGCATGGTCATACTTTAAATTAAACAAATATTAAATTCATTGGAATAATTAAATGACATACAGGTTCCTGTACATTAGTATAAATCGACACAAGTCTATTAATATTTCATTGTGCAAGCTATCAGTAAACTAGTCTGGTAGCTGCAGGAATTTGAAGTTTCTGCTCATAAATTGAAGATAATAAGAGGATCTGGATCGTCAGTGTCTGAAAAATCAGTGTACCTGCAGTTCTTATTTTCCATAGTGTGCACTGTGTGATTCTGCTGGTTCTACTGCCTTGGCAAAATAGATCTAAAAAAACAAAAGCATACAAACTCTTAGTTCCATTTCACTTAAGCCTGTTCCTTGACTCTGTATTATTGGATCTGAAAACAAAATACAGTCGATTATATCCTCAAACAGGAGCAGATTTATTATAAAGAAACACTGACAAATTCAGATATATCAATTACCATACAACATGAGTTTTTGATTCATCTTGTTTGTTGTTAACACAACATTTTGGCTGATATATCCTCCAGCCTTCATCAGGTGTCTTGGGGAAATTTTGAACCTGGGTTCTCATTCCTAAGGTATTTTTTGATGAGGTATTTTTAGGAATGAGCACCCAGGTTCAAAATTTCCCCAAGACACCTGATGAAGGCTGGAGGGTATATCAGCCGAAAGGTTGTGTTAACAACAAACAAGATGAGGACAAATATCCGTCAAATGTAAATAATATAAATAATATAAATAATGTACATAATTCCTCATCTCTTAAACATAAAACTGTATTAATAAAAGAATTAACTGTAAGGTGTTTAGGACTAATCCAAAACAACCGTCAAAATGTATCAAAACAAGGAACAGAAAGTTTCTCATTATAATCCAGGAGTGTATGTTGAAGACTGATCTGAATGTTTTTGATGAATTTACTGTCTTTGGTGGATGTGAGGGCCCTCAAATAGCACCACCAGAATGTCCGAATGTATGTGGCCTTACAACACAAACACTCAAAGACGACAGCAGGAATAAAATCTGACGGCAATTTTCTGAACCCCAATTCCGTCTGTTTCATCCAATATCCAACTTAATGGGACCCAGTTTAACAAGGGTCCACTGTAATAATAATGATTTTGTTTTGCATAGAGAGTACTGGTGATGGTGGCGGTGGTGGTGGTCATGGTGATAGCGCTGAGAGTGACGATAAAGCTGATGTGGATGGTGGTGGTGTTGATGGTGGTAGTAGTGGTGGCTATAGTGGTGGTAGTGGGGCAAATGTAGTGGTGGTGGTGGTAGTGCTACTGCTGCTTTTAGTTTCAGTGATGAAATGATTCTGGTGATGCTAGTGGTGATGAAATTATAGTGATATTGGTAATGGGATAATGATGGTAGGATGACGGTGGGGAAGTTGGTTTTGGTGATGGTGGTAGAGTGGCATGATGATGATGGTGGTGGTGGTGGTGGTGGTGGTGGTGGTGGTGGTGGTTAGGGTTAGGGTGGTGGTGGTGGTGGTGGTGGTAGTGGTGGTGATGGTGGTGGTGGTGGTGGTGGTAGTAGTGGTGGTGATGGTGGTGGTGGTTAGGGTTAGGGTGGTGGTGGTGGTAGTGGTGGTGATGGTGGTGGTAAGTGTTGAATTATAATAAATTACAAAAAACACTTAACGAACTATGCCCTAATTTCAATTGAGACACTCCCAAGACAGAACTACATGTGGGTGGGGGTGGGGGAGTATTGCCATTCACGTACATTTCATTTCTAAGATCAATGATGGCCTTGCATCTTGCTAGAAATAGAAACCAAACCACCCTCAAATGTTGCAGCTGTTCTCTTGAGCTGCCACAAGTTGGAAAACAAGTTTGGCTCCCAAATTAGTCTCCTTGGAAAACCGTTTTGTTTCTTTTTTTACTCCTAATGCCATTGCCAACCTCTGCAAATACTTTTTCAGTGATAGATTTTATTTTAAATGACCGTTTTTGTGTCATAACGTGTAAATAAAGGTGGCGGGTGTACTCCTCGCTTATGTATGAGGTAGTAGAATGTCTTTGGACAGTTTTTCAGTGACCATACAGAGGTTGGTAACCTCACTGGTGTGTGTATCTGTGATGGTGATCGCTACTTCTCTGCTGTGAACACAAATCAATACTCATCAACATTGAAAATAATTGCTTCTCACAAATCGTTCACTGTTCAGTGTGTTTACTGTGGTATTACCTATTGATTTCTCTCTTCCTGATCGCTATTTATAGTTCACTCCGTACAAGAGCTGCTTTCGATTAATCCAGCTGATTCTCCGCACGTCAGTCCTATTAAACCTCCACCTTCTCTCCATCTCCTCCTGCTCTTCCTATTCCTATTTGGTCACGTCCTGTTGTGGTTGGTGTGCTTTCGTCCTAGATCAGCCGTTTTTTTTTTTTTATTTTGTCACCTTTCTACTATATGCACAAAGTCTGAAAGTTTGTGGGAAGGGAGTCGACTGATTGCATCAACCCCAATACTTGACTGGTGCTTTATTCTATTGGCCCCAAAAGAATGAAAAGTAAAGTTGACGTAGATGTAGATATATACATAGATGTATGGATATATGCATATATTTATATATTACTTATTTTATTGTATGATCGAACGCCATGCATTCTTTTCCAAGTATATATATATATATATATATATATATATATATATATATATATATATATATATATGTATGTATGTATATGTATATATATTTATAAATGTTTGTGCATGTTTTTGTTTCTTTTCCAATCATACTATCTCACCTCTGTTTACATAATAAATTGTCCCCCAAACATCTAAATATTAGTAAAGTCTTTTGTCGTAAGGCTAGACAATCGATTCAATTAATGTAATCATTTGGTATGAAGGGCCACCAAATCACTGGCAGAGAATCTAACTTGACTGTAGGAATTTGTACAAATGGCAATTGACTAATGTTCTTTGCATAAGACAGGATGATGGAACAGTATATTTAGACTCCGGGAATAAGAATCAATAGAGTGGGAAGTGAAATTGGTAGAGGTAGGTGATGGAGAGGAGAGGGGTGGGGTGGGGTGGAGGTACAGGTTGATAGTAAGAAGTAAATGGTGATGATGTTGATGGAAACTTGGTTAAATAAACTACCCTGGAATTTTCCAGTTAATTAGTCAGAGAAGGTTTACACCACCACCACCACCATCATCAACAACAGCAACGGCAACATCTGTCTCCTCCCCCCACCCACACACACATGCTTCATAGAACAAAAATAAAAGAAAAAAAATCAAAATAGATTAAATTGGAGAAAGCAAAAACAAACCAAGTCTGGATTATGAAAAAATCCCTCCAAAACAACATAAATATTGATTCTTTTTATTTTAGATTTATTATTTCTTGTATTTATTTGGACTGTGGCCATGCTGGGGCAATGCCCTTCAAGAGTTTTAGTCAAACAAATCAACCCTTTTGATTTTTGTCTTACTCTACAGGTTTCTTGTAGTTATTCGATGTTTAAGAAACCCTGTTACATAAAAATAATTAAGTATTAAATAATCAAGGTTTAATTTTTTTTTCTTGCATTTCAGGAGAAGTTTGATTGTCTTTGTAATGTATCCTCATTTGTTGTCCTTGAGGCAAATAATAAATGTTATTGGTGTCATTTTTTTTCTCTAATTCTTTGTTTGTTGTATTTCAGGAGAAAGCTATCGAGATAAAGAATAAAGTGGATCTCCCTCATTTAAGAGACCCAAACCTCATTAAAGACAATGATTTGACTTCCTTGAATTATCTCAATGAACCAGAAGGTAAGCATAATGTGAGTGTGTGTGGTTGTCATGCTGGTGGTGGGTGTCTGTATCACACAAATACACCCCGTCGAAAGGGTTAATCTGAAAGCATGATCAAAGAGCTTTTCACTTATAGCTTCAGTGTAAGGAGTGATGGTGTGGGTAGGATTGGTAACAGTGAAAATTGAGATGGTGGTGTGGAGGATATATATATATCAGTCTTCCAGCTGTGAGACTATTTTGTTTACAAACACACACACACACACACACACACACACACACACACACACACACACACACACACAAGCACACATTGTTTATCTTGTTCGTCATCACCATCATCATTATCATTTAACGTCTGTTTTCGATGCTGGCATGGGTTGGACGATTTGACTGAGAACCAGTAAGCTAGGGAGCTGCACCAGGCTCCAATCTGATTTGACACACGGTTTCTACAACTGGATCTTATATTAACCGTGGTTGTGTACCTGCGTATGTATACACACACACACACACACACACATTGTTTGTCAAGTTTGGCATCTTTCATCAAGCTGTTTCTATCTCTATTTCAGTTCTACACACACTCAAGGTCCGCTTTATTGATAAGAATATATTCTACACATATTGTGGTGAGTAAATTTCTGTTACTTTATATATTTATGTGTATATCAATCGAAGTGTACAGTATTATGTATCCATCACAGCCGATCTTACCTATTGGTTTCGCACTCGGGTTTCAAAAGAATGTTAGGTAACAGTCCAATTATGTAACTCTGCACTCATCAGAGGTAGCCATTATGGAATGAAATATGGCCATATTTCATTCTTTATGGACTCTTAGGCAGTATATATATATATATATATATATATATATATATATATATATATATATAGAGAGAGAGAGAGAGAGAGAGAGAGAGAGAGAGAGAGAGAGAGAGAGAGAGAGAGAGAGAGAGAGAGAGAGAGAGAGACCTTTTTTTCTGTTACCTATTTGAATCATCAGCTGTATGACAAGAAAACTCCAGAAAAATTGGGTATTACCTGAGCTGAAATAAGTCTATTATACTCTGTGGTTCCAATCAGTTTTTTTTCACCTGTTCATTAATTCTCTCTCTCTCTCACTCACTCACTCTGTGTGTGTGGCCTTCTGCACTATTTCTGTTTATCAGATTCCATTTGCCAGAAACAATTGTTATGCTAATCAACCATCCATCTCATCACAGGTGTACTTTTAATTGCAATATTTACTCCAGTTCAATGCCTTCTCAAATATAATGCAACCTGCCTTTCCCACCTTTGGTGTCTGGAAGCCAGTAATATGTAATATATTTAATGCTTACTCTCCAATATAACATGATCCCTCTCCCAACAGTTTTACTTTGATGTTTTCTTGTTAAATTTCTCACATTATACATGTCTAAATACAGTAATTAAAAAAAAAAATTACTTGTCTCACTCCATTATATAATGTTTCCACCAACATTACTAAAAGTACTATTTCTGGCCTTGATTAAGAAATCCAGCATGAATGGGGCAACTGAAATGATATTATTCACTACAGCAGAGCAGGGCCACCACCAGAAAGTATACAGAAAATTATGTCCAATACTACTGGGTTGGTGCATGATTATTGTGGCGTGTTTTTTTTTCAACAAATTTTATTCAACAAAAACAATAACATGTAACAAAAACATCTTTAACCCACTACCTCCCATAATTCTATTAACTGGAATTTTTTTATGAAACTTTGATTTCTAGCATTAAACCGCCTTAGAAACACACTGGAATGATCAAAATAACATTTCAAAAATTCAGAATAACATTTCAAATAGAAATAAGTGAGATATTGGGTGAAAAATTAGCAAACCTCATTTGAATATCAGAGAAATATACCTAGTAGATGTAGCAAAAAAGGTTAGATATGTGTAAATATTGACAGATAATTACGAAACTTGTAATTTTTACATGATCTCATATGAGATCACTGGTAGGTAATGGGTTAAATGATTATTCCGGAGCATATTCACCATCTACTTCAATTACTGCTTCCCATTTGCTTGGCAGACGGTCAGACCGCCATTTAAAGATGTTTTTGTTAAATATTGTTATTGTTTTTGTTGAATAAAATTTGTTGGAAAAAAGCTTCAATAATTATGCACCAACCCAATGCAAAGCAAATGATACCTGTAAGGTGTAGTTTCTGATAGAATGTACTGTATTGTACAAGGGTGATCCATATTAGCTTCTCTTAAGGACAGCAAGGATGATCTGGAGGGTTCCAAGCACTTAAAAGACTGCTGAAAACGTGTGGATACCTAAGGTTGCAGGTAGTAACCCGCTACCCATGTAAATCCTACCAAGAATAAGACCAAGCCCGAGCTTAGCTTCTATAATAATAATAGTAACAATATTAATAATAATAATAATGATGATGATGATGATGATAATAATTATGATGATGAGGACAGTAATAGTAATAAAAATAATGATGTTGATGATGATAATAATAATAATTGTCTTTCTTTGTTAGGAATTATTCTGGTTGCTATCAATCCATATCAAGATGTGGATATCTACGATGAAACCACCCTAGAGATCTACCGTTATCAGAAGATCTTAAAAAATCTGGATCCTCACATATATGCAGTCGCTGCAGAAGCTTTCAACCAGATGACTAGGTGAGAAAAAACACTATTACCACTAATAATAATAAGAATAATAAGAATGTTAATGATATTGATGATGATTTCTTTTATTTACCTGTAGGGTGACAAATGAGTGAATTAAATAATTAAAATAATAGTAATAATAATAATAATAATAATAAATGCCCTGATGCAGTGCCAGGCATTGGCTCTCATGGCTTCATATCTTAACTGATTGGAAGTGTTATCATATACATTGTTTTGTCTTGGTATAAAAGATGGGTTACAGCAAATATTCTGCTCAATGCCACAGATTTGCTTGTCAGTTGTTTGACTTTAACCAGTTGAGCATGTCCCTCGGTGGCTGACGATATGTGCATCTCTGATCATGAGCAGAAGTAGTGGGGGAGCATCATAGCCATGTGTTGAGAGGAATTCTTTGGGTTTGAATAATTCACCTCTGGGTGCTTTTTAAGCATCCTTAAACAACTCTTATTCAAGGACGTTTTGAGCAGGATGGGCTACTCGACCTGAAGAGAATTCTAACTGGGCCCCACCTGCAAGGCCATGTGCTGTTTATCTTGATATGAGATCACCATCTCGCGCACATATGGTTGTGATGCATGTGCCTGGTGTACCCTTATCAGACTGGTATTTATGATGGGGATACTGGGCTTGGTATATTTTTACGCAGTATCACTTTGATGGCATGCACTGCTCTCTCACTCAATAATAATAATAATAATAATTACCTGTTTCCATGCAAGGTGATTTTTCCCCATGGCTAGACTTGTTTACTTATGAAAGATTGGAAATAGAAGACACTGCTTGCATGACAGGTGTACTCATTTACAACTCTTACTCAGTGTCAAGATAAAGTGACAGTAGCACATACTTTCATTTTCAATGTACCAAATCTACTCACAAGGCTTTGGTCAGCCTTGGGGCTATACTAGGAGACACTTGCCCAATGTGCCATGCCATGGGACTGAACCTTTTCTTTTTTCTCAGTTGTATAACAATATTTGTTGTGATTATGTAACATAGTAGAAGGTGCATATATATATATATATATATATATATATATATATATATATATATATATATATATGTGTGTGTGTGTATTCAGTATAATCCTTTGTATAACTCATGTGAATAATGATGTTCACTGTATATAAAATTTCTATTTATAGATTCAAAGTGAATCAGTCAATCATCGTTAGTGGTGAGTCTGGTGCAGGAAAGACTGTTTCAGCCAAACATACCATGCATTATTTTGCCAGAGTGGGTGGATCCACCGAGACAGCAATCCACGATAAAGTATTGGCATCCAATCCTATTATGGAGGTAAGTTGAAAAAGTGTTACTATTGTAGTCATACTTTCTCGAGACGAATACCACAGTTTCAAAGCTTTCTACAGTATGTCTGCATTAAGTGTGTTACACAGAATGCAGTTCTAAACTAATACTGATTCCATCACTAATAACAGATTTTTATCCATACTTCTGGCCAGTTGTGACATCAGTGATTTGTCAATCACTGTTTTTTTTTTATATCAGCTAAGGCTAAATTTGTCATAGCACACAGCTGCTGATGGATGCTTGCTACTGATGTCACTCAAAAAAGCAGAAATATGTATCTAGCAATTCCCAGCAGCAATAATAAATAGTCCAGTTGTAATCTAATGGGTTTAATTTCTTAGAAATTATCCCATCTTCGGATGATGTCAGCCAACAAACGCTTCCCTTAGATTTGGGTATCAGTCTCCACTGTGTTGGATGACTATCCTGTCTCTGAGACATTGAGACAACCTCGTATTTGTTTATAAGATGACTACTTGAGACTCCGAAATTTTTGACTAATGCCAGTATAATAGAATAATACAGAATGCTGTGTGTGACTTTTACTTGAGAATGTACCTTAAGAATTTAAAAATGTAAAACAAAGTTATGTATAGACCTATAGGCCAACTTATGTCCAAATCAACTTAGGACCAGTCAGTCAGAACCAATTGTGGTCGTAAGTCGACGACAACCTGTATTACGTAAATGATGCAGAGTCATAATCGTGCTGGGAAAAATGCTTAGCGGTATTTCGTCTGTCTTTACGTTCTGAGTTCAAATTCCACCGAGGTCAACTTTGTCTTTCATCCTTTCAGGGTCAATAAAATAAGTACCAGTTACACACTGGGGATTGATGTAATCAACTAGCCCTCTCCCCACAAATATTAGGTCTTGTGCCTTTAGTAGAAAGGATTATCACATGAATGATAACGAGATATATCAATCAGTAAAATTATCTATTCTACATGTTTTCTGTTAAAACTGGCCTGATCCAGCCTCTCAAACATACCCTACAATGTCATTCTAAAAATACATAATCACATAAAAAGCACCTGAGCAGGTGTCATGTAAAATACACCCAGTATTTCCTCTCCAAATAATTAAAAGCCAACAAACAAACGTATTTTTCATTTTTCTGTTTTCATTTTTATAAAAAATAAAATTTTTTTTTTTTTTTTTTAAATATTTTCAGTCTTTTGGAAATGCTAAGACAATCAGAAATGACAACAGCAGCCGATTCGGAAAATACATTGAAATTGCCTTCGGCAGTAAAAACTACATCATTGGTGCTAACATGAAAACATATCTATTGGAAAAATCAAGGTTCTTCTATGATTCTCTCTATATTTTGTACTGTGTGTATATGGTACTGTCTGTGTATGGTACTGCTTATATATGGTACTATTTATATGTGGTACTGTCTGTATATAGTACTTTCTACATATGGTACTGTCTGTATATTGTAATGTCTCTTTATAGTACTATCTATATGTGGTACTGTCTGTATATAGTACTTTCTATATATGGTACTGTCTGTATATTGTAATGTCTCTTTATAGTACTATCTATATGTGGTACTGTCTGTATATAGTACTTTCTATATATGGTAGTCTTTATGGTACTGGTTGAATATAGCTCATTCTGTTTTATGGTTCTATATGCTACTTCTTCCCTTCAATCTTGGGTTCTGCAGGGCCAAAAAGACAAGTGAGTGTCTGACATTGGAAGGGACTTGTCTGCTGTAAGAGACTTTACTAAAGTCCTGCTCACTTGTATCTAAAAGGTGAGGGGATCAAAAGTGTCGATCCCCTCCTTAACCTACTTCCTATATGTATATATATGGCGTTAGGAAGGGCATCCAGCTGTAGAAACTCTGCCAAATTAGATTGGA
>NC_142945.1:47563754-47593754 GCF_046866305.1 Octopus bimaculoides | reverse complement strand
TATTTTTATTATTATCTTAGAAAACCCCCCATTTTGGTATTGTCTGTGAGTTACTTGGATTGAATCCTGAAGAAATGGCATTTTGGCTGTGCAACAGACAGATCGCTTCCGCCTCTGAACGGATCATGAAACCAATGTCCAAGAAAGAGGTAAGACAGTTCAACGCTTCCAAAATATTTCATAACATTTCAACCAATGATTCCTTTATTACTCTCTTTCTCTCACTCTGTATATGAATATATATATATATATGTGTGTGTGTGTTGATAGATAGATAGATAGATAGACAGACAATAGTGACTTCAAAGTTTTGACCTGTTAACTTTCAATGTCTGAAACATTGAAGTCAGTGTCACACCAATTCTTATAAGTTCAGTGCGCATGTATACTCTACTAAAAAGTACTGACTTTTCACCCTAATGTCAAATTGTTTTTTATATATATAAAAACAAACATTAATTTATTTCAGTTCTATATTTAAGAGATGAGGAATTTTGTACATTATTTATATTATTTACATTATTTACATTTGACAGATATTTGTCCTCATCTTGTTTGTTGTTAACACAGTGTTTCGGCTGAGATACCCTCCAGCCTTCATCAGGTGTCGGAATTTCCCCAAGACACCTGATGAAGGCTGGAGGGTATATCAGCCGAAACATGATCAAACACAAAGACTGTTAATTTCACATCAAGTTTGTTATTAGGTGTCCAAATTTTCATCACACAAATTGTGGTCTGGTCACTGATGCCAGAAACCAGGACACATTTTGTGCAATGAAAATTTTGTCAGCCTTAGATGAAGATAACAGTTTTAGAATGGCTAGGATGTGTCTTCCATACCACAATCATTTTAGTTTCAAAACATGGTCTCAGTTGAAATTTCTTACCTGGTAAATCCACCGCAAAAACTTAACCTGATAAATATTTAAAAAAAAACTTTTTTGTTGTAGATGTTTTTGCTCTTGTTGAGTTAGTTTTTTTTTTGTTGTTGTTGAATTATTATTTGTGTATAATATATTATTCTTGTTCACTGATGATGTTTTATTATGATTGCAGGCCGGGTATAGTCGAGATGCTCTCGCTAAATTCATTTACGCGCGGGTCTTTGACTGGATTGTAGCCAAAATTAATCGGAATCTCCTGACACATGAAGACACCCAAAACTTCATTGGAGTGCTCGATATCTACGGGTTTGTTCTAGTTTTAATTATTGATTTTTTTTTTACTCTTCTTACTTAATTAAATTCTTTAACCTGTAAGCATTGACACTGTCCATATCTGGCTCAAATATTCTACCTGTCTTACATTCAAACCAATCAGATCTGACCTCTCACACATACTCTACTATATTGTTCTCAAATAAGGCAGCATGCTGGCAGAAACATTAGCACACCGGGTGAAATGCTTAGTGGTATTTCACCTGTCTCTACGTTCTGGCTAAAGGCAGTGCTCCAACATGGCCACAATCAAATGACTGAAACAAATAAAAGAATAAAAGAAAGATGTAGATTTCCTGATTTAATGTTCTTACTGTTATTCCTCTGTATCCCTCAGGGGGTCAGTAAAATAAATAAGGATCAAAGGCAATCAGCTTATTAATTATATTTTATTAAATTATTATTATTACTCACCACCATTTCAAAATAGGCAGGAAAAATATTTTATTTTATTGTCTTGTTTATTGCAATTTATTTCAGAGTTGGTTGAGTTGGATAGTGCTGTAAATTTATAGAAATGTTTAATGTTTGAGATTTACTTAGTTTACAGCATTTGGAGTAGAGTGGTCAATTCTACCTGGCAAAGACCATCCTTGCCTATGGGAAGCTTTGAACTCAGCATTGCTGACTAACAAACCACTTGTCAGTTTTACAGTGTCTCCCCAGCTGTTGCTTCATGCAATGACTTAGTTCTATTCTGTGGTACATGTTTACAGCCAGGTAGACTGGGTCAGTTGAGTACTGTGTCTTAACCGCAGACACAATGCACTGCTGTTTACAGGATATGAACCAACAATTTCTTGATTAGTGATCTAGTACTATATCCACCAAGCCATCCACAATTTTATGTGGGTTGTTTATTGGTGTAAATTCAAACATTTTAATGGGCTGTTTATAAAGCCAAGTACCCTGAACGACATAAATTCAGGTTATACTTCCGTATCAAGTATACACCCATCTGTTTCCTCCTGTTCTACACTGTATATGTCCAGTTGGTGTGTATATATATATATATATATATATATATATATATTCAACATCCTCTCATCGAAATATTCTGTGTTTATCTTAACAGTTTTATGTCTATTTAATTATAATATCTGTTGATTTGTTCAGGTGTGTATATCTGGGAACAGGTAGTGTGTATGTGTGTGCGTGTACATGTGCGAACACACACACACACACACACGAGAATATCTTTTATCGTTTACTTGTTTCAGTCATTGGTCTGTGGCCATGCTGGGGCACCTCCTTGAAGGGTTGAATAAAACAAATTAACCCTTTTTTTTTGCTAACTTTATTACTTATTCTATGGATCTCTGTTACCAAACCATTATGCTACAAGGTATTAACAAACACACATACATACATATTTGTACACACACACACACACACACACACACACACACACACACACACACACACACACACACACGACAGGCTTCTACTCAGTTTCCATTTATCAAATTTACTCACAAAGCATTGGTCAGTTATAGAAGACACTCGCCCAAGGTATTATGCAGTGGGACTGAACCCAGAACCATGAAGTTACAAAATGAGCTTCTTATCCACACAGCCACATATTCTATATAATGTTTTAAAAAAATTTTTTTTTTTTATTTTCTGTTTTTATTAGGTTTGAAACATTCAGAGTAAACAGCTTTGAACAGTTTTGCATTAATTATGCGAACGAACGGCTCCAATTACAGTTCAACACGGTGAGTTAATAAAGTAATGCTATGTCACTTTGTAATAATCCTTATTATTATTGTTGATATATATATATATATATATATATATATATATATATATAGCTGAGGGATTAAACTCAATTTTAATTTTAACCCCTCAGCTGTTTAATGCTTTTTTGGGGCCTGCAATTACATATATCATTAATTCTGTTATTATCATTTTTTTAAATAGTCATTCTAGATGATAACAAAATTAATAATATCTTAGCAAATTAATTTTCAAGAATTTATATTTTTTCTCGCAAATTGTTTGCCCCTGTAAAAAGAGTGTGTGTGTGTGTGTGTGTGTGTGTGTGTGTGTGTGTGTGTGTTGTACATGTATGTATTCATGAACATATATATATGTATGTATCATTATACATGTTCTATTGTCTTTGGTTTCATTGCAGCACGTATTCACACTAGAACAGCAGGAGTATAGACAAGAAGGTCTGGAATGGGATGAAATCAGCCACTACGATAATACTCCTTGTATTGATCTTATTGAGAGTTCTCAGGGAATCTTAGCTTTATTAGATGACGAATGTAAGGTAAGTCACTTTCCAGAAGTTTCTGTGAAATAAACTACCAAATGAAACATTGCCAGAGATGTAAATTGAACCTGCTATCTCCTTGGTTTCAGCTTTCATCTCTTTCTTTAACATGTCTAAATACTCAATTTAAGGACCTCTTTTCTCTTCTTTCACTGTGGTTTCCCTTCTCTCTGCTATCCTCAAAACTTGAGGATTGTTTTCTTACATTTGTTCCTATACTCTTTACTCTTTTACTTGTTTCAGTCATTTGACTGTGGCCATGCTGGAGCACCACCTTTAGTCGAGCAAATCGACCCCAGGATTTTTTTTTTGTAAGCCTAGTACTTATTCTATCGGTCTCTTTTGCTGAACTGCTAAGTTACGGGGACGTAAACACACCAGCATTGGTTGTCAAGCGATGTTGGGGGGACAAACACAGACACACACACAGACACACACACAAACACATACATATATACAATGGGCTTCTTTCAGTTTCCGTCTACCAAATCCACTCACAGGGCTTTGGTTGGTGCGAGGCTATAGTAGAAGACACTTGCCCAAGATGCCACACAGTGGGACTGAACCCGGAACCTTGCGGTTGGTAAGCAAGCTACTTACCACACAGCCACTCCTACACTCTAAATTAAACAAATATTAAATTAAGATAAAAAATGCATGTATTTTAGTATGAATGACAGAAGTTTATTAATACTGTACTGTACAAAGTACTAGTCTGTGCTAGGTACCAATAAGCTAGTTTGGCAGTCACAGGAATTTGAAGATTCTGTTCTTGAATTAGAGCAGATTATAAGAGGTTCAAAGCCATTAGGGTCCAGAAAGTTGATGTTGTACCTGTCTTCTACATGTTTTTGCTCAGAGTGTTCTTTACTCGGGTCATTTACTTCTTTCCTCTCTCCGCAGATGTTGAATGGAAGTGACGCCAACTGGTGCACATCATTATTAAAGAAGTTGGCAAAAGCTCAGTGTTTTGAAAAACCCAGAACCTCTCAGACATCTTTCACTGTCTGCCACTTTGCTGAGAAGGTCACCTATGCTTGCCAAGGGTTCATGGAGAAAAATATGGATTCTGTATCAGACTTACAAGTAGAAACTTTGAAAAAAAGCACCGTAAGTATTTGTTAGATGTGATAATTCTTTATTTCAAAACTATCGTTCAGTTCTCACTCCCACCCTTTATGGGGGTTTGGTTGGTTGTTTTTTAAAATCTAATTTAATCAATGATATATACATCATTGTTTTAACATACACCTTTCCATACTTGCATGGGCTGGACAGAATATGTTTTTAGGGGGATTTGCTGGGATTAGATGCTCTTCCTGTCACCAATCCTTACCTGTTTCCAAGCTGAGTGTTATTTTCCTATTACCGGTACATGTGCCAGCGGCATGTGGAAAACAACCGAGCGTGGTCGTTGCCAGTGCTGCCAGACTGGCTCCCGCGCAGGTAGCACATAAAAACACCTTTTGAGCGTGGTCTTTGGGAGAACCACCTGACTGGCCCTCATGCTGGTGGCACGTAAAAAGCACCCACTACACTCTCGCAGTGGTTGGTGTTAGGAAAGGCATCCAGCTGTAGAATCTTTGCCAGATCAGATTGAGCCTGGTGCAGCCTTCTGGCTCACCAGTCCTCAGTCAAACCGTCCAACCCATGCTAGCATGGAAAGCAGACGTTAAACGATGATGATGATGATTTATATATGCTATACTATAATCATTTTGTCTGACATGCATAATGGTAACTTGGAACAAAAAGAGATGAATAAAAATGATGATAAAAAGAAAGCAAACATTGCTGATAAAATTCTAATGTTTTGATGTTTGCTTTGAAAATCTCTCTGTAGAGATATGTGAGAAGAATCCTGTTAATAATGAAATATATTTTTTTTGTCTTTCAGAATCCATTTGTATTAGAACTGTTCCAGGAGAAGAAATTGGAAAGGAAACTATCAACCTTATCTGAAGAATCCTACCTGAATCCACCAAAGAAATCTAAAAAGCACAAACAAACTGTTGGTTCTCAGGTATGTGAAGAAGGTGGCAGTGGTGGTGAAGGGGACAAAGTTTTATTGCTAACAGTGGAGGATAGGTCTTAGCTAGAGAGGGGACAACAGCAGCCAAGACTGTTGGATGGAAAGACAGGAAGAAACTTTAGGATGCTAAAGGAAGAAGTACCCCCCTGCCCAAGGTGTCCAATAGTCTTGAGATAAGGGACGAAACACCTGGTTTTATTAATTGTAAGGGTGAGGACCCAGCTAATGGCTTCCTAGGGGTAGGACAATTAATGTTGTTATCCCAAGCAACAGGTAAAGTCTCTCACCCATTAACTGGTACAGTTTGTCTGTTGAGTTTCTCTACAGTTTTTGACTAATTTCGCTCAAGGCCTTGATCAATCTGAACCTGAGATGCAAAAGACTTGCTCAAGGTACTGCAGAGAGGGTTGACTTCAAGACTACGGCAGAGGATACTTGCCTAAGGTTCTCTGCAGTGGGATCAAGCTAGAATCATTTGATTTTGTAGTGAAGTAAAAACTGACACAGTGATGTCTGTGAGTCCCTTGGATATTACTTTCTTGACTCTTAAGACTCACTGGGCTGATTACCCAGTTTTCTTGGCACATAAACAACATGAAATGAAGTGCTTTGCTCAAGGACCTCAAAAAGACGATCCGTTATCTGTTCTTGGAATCAAAACCATAATCACAATATTATGTGTGCCCAAGCCAGTAGGCCACAAACCTTCACGGTCGTGTCTGTGGGTTGACAGAATTAGTAGATTTGAGACTAAAATACCTTGTGGGCAGAATTGTTAGCACTCCAGGTAAAATGCTTAGTGATGTTTCATCCATTTTTATATTCTGAGTTCAAATTCTGCTGAGGTCGACTTTGCCTTTCATCCTTTCAGGGTCAATAAAATAGGTACCAGTCGAGTACTGGGGGTCAATGTAATCAACTTACCTCCTCCACAAAAAAAAAAAAAAAAATTGTCTGCTTTGTGCCAAGATTTGAAACCAGTATTTTAATTACATCCCTTTACATTCTGTGTTCAAATCCCCCAATTTTTTTAAAAATCGATTTCAATTATTTTATTTAATGTTGCAGTTTAAAGAATCATTAAACAGCCTCATGAAGACCTTGTCAGACACAAACCCACACTATGTGCGATGTATTAAACCCAATGATGAAAAGAAACCTTTCAAGTAAGTTTATTATAGATTCAATTCCACAGAGGACAATGAATGACTGTGACCATTGCCGAGGATCAACTGATTTCACAGCTTGTATGTTGGAAAATATATACAAGTGCTGTATTTAGTTATCTCCCTTGTATCCTCTTCAGTTGTTAAAAATGAAAAAAATGTAAAAGTACCATTTGTACTGCAGTCACTTTCATCATCTGTACTTCTTTTTGATTGTAAGGGATGGAGATAGAATTTTGCTGTGTCTGGGGAAAGTCATATTGTCTTAATGCCTTATTATCTAACACACTCACTGGTTCGATTTCCACTCATTTATTATTTATATTTTTCCTTTCCAACACTTTAGTTGCTTTTGGAACCTTGTGAACATCCATTGACAAGGATGCAAAAGCAATGAAAATTTTGGAAGAAAATATAGATTACATTCTAAGTTCAAATTCGACTGGGGTCAACTTTGCTTTACACCCTTTTGAGGTCAATAAAATAAGTGCCAGTCAAGCACTGGAGTCATTGAAATCGATTGGCCCTCCCTCCCCCAAAATTTCAGGCCCTTTGCCTATAATTGAAAGGATTAATGAGTTTATTGAAAAGTGGGCGAAAGTTGTGAAAATAGCAAGAGTGGACGGTACCTCTCTAAGTGTAGACCTGTGAGTCAGAGAGAGGGAATTGGAGGAGGTACTTGCCTTTGGTGTTCAGTGAGATCTTGGACAGTGGAGTTCCATGATTTTCCCTGGAGGTCATCCTGTATCAGGAGGACTACATCTCTATCATAGGACCACCCCACTTTTTCAACCTTTGTTTACTATATATATATATATATATTTCTCTCCCTTTTCATTATATACCATGTATATTTATCCCTTTTTTGTTATTTATTTATTTATTTTATCATTTCATTATATGTAAACCCCCACATATATCTGTTTTATATTGTCCCCCTCATCTTTCGCCCTGGTGACAAATAAATAAAATAATCATTATTATTATTATTATTATTATTATTATTATTATTATTATTATTATTATTATTATTACAGGTTTCACCATAAGCGAGTTGTTGAACAACTTCGGGCTTGTGGAGTGTTGGAAACCATCCGGATCAGTGCTGCTGGATTCCCTGCAAGGTAAACCTAAAATTCACTAATGTTCCATTATTTGTCATTAACTTAACCACTAATCTCACTGAATATATGCAACTGACCAACAGAAATCAGGCAAACGAGTAGAATTTAACATACCATCTCAGCTAAAAAGTAATAGAATGAGGTAACAGATATACCTGGATCGAGATTTTGAATTCTGGCTAGTTTCTACTTTCACTTTCTAATGCTAATATCGATTGCTGCCACTGATGTTATTATTGTTGTTGTTATCAATTATTTAGATTTGCCACTGATAATAATAATAATAATAATAATAATAATAATAATAATAGTAACATCTTTACGAGTATTCTTTTGAATATTCACTCATTTATATATATATATGTATATATATTGCGTGTTGCGTATGGAGGTGTAATTGTTGTGTATGCCTTCTGTTGCAGGGGAACATACGATAATATATTCTACATGTTCCAACAACTCTTGAATCTGTCAGACGTCAACAAATCGGACCCACGAGAAAGTTGTGAGAAACTTATGAAAACATACATTGAGGTAAGCCACATGTTTTTTTTTGCTGTTTTGCTTTTGTGCCTTTTTGCTTTTTGTATATTTAACTGCCTGTCCAGCCCGTGCTGATGTGGTAATTATTTAGTTTTGCTAATTTCATCGAAATTAACCAAGGGGTTCATCTCTTACTCGCACTCTCTTCTGATAATTATCTTGGTGTCAAAGCTAAAACTAACTTATTGTTATCTTACAGGACCCTGATAAATACCGGTTTGGGAAAACAAAGATTTTGTTCCGTGCTGGTCAGCTTGCACTCCTCGACAAACTGTTGAGTGATCGACGCATCAAGTGGTCAGTTATGGTACAAAAGCAGGTGCGGACGTTCCTGTGCAAGAGACACTTCGAGAAGATCAGACGTTCAGTTTTCTTACTACAAATTTATGGCCGTGGATATATAGCACGCTTGTAAGGACCTCCAACTTATTTTTTTCACCCCCATCTCTCTCCGTTTCAGTTAAGGTTTTTGTTCCTTTTGGTACAAGCATTTAATACTAAGTTTGATGGAAAGATTCTAACAAAGCATCAGGGATGAAACAATAAGATGAGGCTGCTTGTATTGAGGGACCACCTGGACGTTTGAAAGTCACAGTTTGTTGCTACAGGGGACTTTAACCATTGCAGCCCCTCTTACTACAAGGAGAATCACATCCAAACATCTAGACATATCTGCAACACCCTGCAACACATCTGCAACATCCCACAACACATCTGCAACATCCCACAACACATCTGCAACATCCCACAACACTTCCACAGCACACCTGCACCACTCCACAGCACATCTACAACACCCTACAATGCATCAGACTACAACATCATCCTAACAACACTATCTCTCTCCCACACACTCCAGACACATCTACAACACCTCATAACACAACAACAGTTTCATTCTAACACGCTTAGTCCAGACGCATCTCCAGCACTCCACATCTGCCACATTCCACAATACCTCTGTCACACCCCAGCAAGAGATCTACCATACAACCTCACAACAATTCTGCCACACACATTCACAACACATCTACAACTACCCCCCCCCACATCTACAACGCTCCATGCCCCTACTGTAGCACCATCCTAACAACATTATCTCTCTCCAACGGCTCAGCCAAACATACAAAAACACATACAGGAATAACCACATCGCTGACCCTTCCTAGCCACACTGTCCTTGGACGATTTCCTCCTACTCAAGGGCTGAGCAGCAACAACTCTTGTGTGTTCTTGGCTAAATCCCTCTTATTGACCACCTTCAATGTGGCCACCAGAATCTATTGAATCTGTAGAAATAAAGAGGACAACAAGGAGAGAGAGAGAGACAGAGAGAAAGAGAGAGAGAGAGAAAGAGTACAACTCTGTCCATACTGTCACTTTGCACTCCATACCATTCAGCACTGTGTGTCACAATGTGTGCTCCCTGGACCCTGATCTCTGGCCCTCGGTCAACTGGAGGGGACATGATAATACTAGGACGACAGATCTTCAACTTGTATCTTGTTGTTCAGATGATTCATTTCATAGGACTGGTGGATCAGGGTTGACCTAGGGCTCTACAACACCACCACCACCACTGCCCTCATCATCATGAAATGTTGTAGATTGCTAATCAGAACTTGTGCATGATAAAGTGATATGTGGTGATATCACAACACTGAAAAGATGACATCTGACCAACACAAGCCTGTAAATTTATGATCAGCTAGATTCCAGTTACAATTACCCAATCTTTTATTCAGGCATAATATATCTAGGACTACATTTTTCAATGTGCCCTTCCCTTTTTTTTTAAAGACAGTTGCATGTGATTTGAAGGAGATTCAGTTGCTGTTTCTTGGATGATGAAACAGCAACTGCTTATAGATGCTTCCTCATTGATGCTAACTCATTGATCTACTTTAGCAAGCTATTAGGAGATCAAATGGTAGTCCCTTTTTCCTGTAACACTTTCCACAGTACATCTGCCCGACCTCATCCATAACACTGAAACAGTTAGAAAATTACTATTTCCAAATCTCACAACGTGACGTATTCGGCAACAGTACTTTGTAGTAAAGATTGTTTGCCAACATAACGTGGCAGTCCTGGTTTATGTCATATAGCCAACTGGAGACGATGTCTCCTGGGGCTAAATTACAACAACATTAGTCCTAAACCAGGACTGCCATGTTATGTTTGTAAATAATCTTTACTACTGAAACAGTTAATACTGTGATTCTTTGAATTGTCTTTGACTTTCTTCCATTGTTGTGGAATATTTGTTCAGTACATCATGCCATTTTTTTTTTTTGAATCTATGCAGAGCCTTCGAAGAACGACGCAGGATACATGCCTCCATTAAGATTCAAGCTTATTTTCGAGCGTTTCTTGTTCGCAAAGTGTTCCAAGAGAAGAAAATGGCTGCCATTGTTGTCCAGGTTAGTTTGGAACATTCTTTTCTCTTATTTAACGATATTAATTATCTCTAAATGACCATAGTGCTAGAGAAGGGTCCATATGGGAAAACAAAGCATTAGAACGCAAGACTTGGTGCCAGTCTTGCTTCTCTTTAGTTCAGAGGTTTGACCAAAGTCAACTCCAACACTGGGACCAACTTCATGCAAGCATGAAGGCACACTGGCAAAATGCTGCTCCTCTAAATGGAAACCTTACCTGTCATTGTGATTTTGTGGCACAAGGCAAAGCAGGCCTTACCATCCACTGAAGAATACACATTGTAAATGATCCACAAGTACTTAAGTAAACTGAGTCCTCAACCTGTTCTCTTTGCCAAAAAGTTTGATAGGCACCAGCAGGTCTCAGGTTTCCTTCTTGAGTCATATTGACTCACGAGGGCTGGTTTCCCAGTTTCATGGCGTATATAACCCCCATCTGGATGGGTCGCCAGTCTGTCACAGGATTACTCATTTTTGCCAGCTGTGTTGACTGCAGTGATGTGAAATGAAGTGTTTTGCTGAAGAACACAATGCATTGACCAGTCCAAGAATTGAAACCGCAGGCTTACAGTCATGAGCCCAACACCCTAACCACTAAGCCACATGGCTTCACAAAGTACAGGTGTAGTTATGTAGTAATAAGTTTTTCTTTCTCACCACAAACTTCTGGGTTCAATCCCACTACTTAGCACCTTGGGGATGTGTCTTCAATTATATAGCCCCAGGCTGACCAGAGTCCTTATGAGTGGATCTGGTAGACAGAAATTGAAAGAATCCCATCATATACCTACATACATGGTTTCTGAAACTTTGGAGCCATTTACCAGTGAGTTTGGTTTGTGTGGAAGAAGAGAGCCTGAAATGTCAGTTCTTCAAAGTTTTTTTTATATCCTTGGCATATCAGTGTCACAGCAATAATGTTGTTTAGAATATACTGTCTGAAAACTCGGGTTGGTCATGGTTAGATTGTCTTTGATAATAAGTCTGCTGGTAGAAGACTGGACTGACCTAGGGCTAAAGAATCACAGCTACATCCATTATGTGTTAACCTTGCTCTTTAAATGGTTTCAAATTTGTTCCTGTTTCATGAATCCTGTTGTCTTTCTAATTCCAGAGATATGCCCGGAGAGTGCTGGCTCAAAGACTATTCCGCAGGTTGGTGGCTGACCGTAATGCCACAATTCTTCAAACCCACATTCGTGCCTGGATGGCTCGAAGGAAGTTTGACAAAGTCCGCCACGGTGTCGTCCTATTACAGTCTCATGTTAGACGTAGAGCTGCCAAGAAGGTCTTCAAAGAACTTAAGGTAAATTCTTTTGACAATTATTTCCCCAGAGATTCTTCAAGTCAGCCTAGTATTTGTGTGTGTGTATGTAATTATGGAGCTTAATTAGTTAATCAACTCTATAATAAAAGTATTTAGCATCCAGTTTTAGAAATCATGTTAAAACAGACAATGGTGCCTGGTGTGGCCCTTGGCCTTACCAGCTCCCTTCAAATCATCTAACCCATGCTACCATGGAAAACAGATATTCAGTGATGATAATGAGGATGATTATAATGAATGCTCAATCAGGTGTAATACTTAATTATTCACATTGTTTTCAATTAATCATTCTTTATCTTGTCGCTTTAAGATTTTGATGATGTGATTGTTTACTTTTAGAACGACACTGTAGAGTATGTGTGAGAGGCCAGATCTGGCTGATTTCAAAATAAAACAATATTTCGGTTGGATATGACTGGTTTAAATGCTAAAAGGTTAAACGTGGTCACATCTAATGACTGTTTAATTATGTCATCTAATTACTGTGTATGTGAGTGAGTGAGAGAGAGAGAGAGAGAGACAAAGAGATGTTAACAAACATTAAAACATGGTCCTGTCAATTCACTGATTACCCATTTAAAGTAATATCATGTGAGAATGAGGATTTAGTAATCTAATGAGAGAGAGATAGAGCCTCTACATGGCTGGTTGACTTGCTAGAAACTGCAGCCAAAGCTCCCTTATATTACATCCCACCTGAAAAGGAAAAGACAACACTGGGAAAATAAAGTGAAGATGGTCATGTCTGGAATGGCTTTGACTATAAGTCTGTTTAATCAAGGCTCACTGCCCTGGGACCAACAGCAACCAAAACAACAAAGAAACACTGTAGATATAGTAACTAAAGAATCTCACTATTGGTGTATTATCTCTATTCTTGTAGATTCACCCCAGATTTTCAAAATCTGTAATCTGGAGAATCTACAAGAATAGATGCAAGCACTAATTTATAAAAACATGTAACATATTAATAAAAATCTGTTAATGTACAACCATCCAGATATCTGAGTATCTTATTATTTTTTCCAATATATATATATATATATATATATATAATACAAATAATAAATGAGTATATGCATATATACGTACATGTATGTACATACTTCCATCTACCTGTAAATATAGATGCATATCTGGGTACAGGACACTGAAAACAAAACGTAGACAAAATGATAAACAAAGTACAGAAAACACACAGACCACATAGAGAATATTTCCTTCATCAGCTGCCACCTTGTCTGTTGTTTTTTCGTGAATTCTCTTATATTTTTACATATATATATATATATATATATATATATATATATATATCACTCACAGACATGTATATCTCTAATAATGCATATTTGTTTGTGCTTTTTTTGCAGAGAAAGGCCAAAGACACAGATGAACTGAAGTTGTCCAACCGACGTCTGTGTAACAAGATTATTGAATTGTCTAACCAAATTAAAGAGAAGGTAGGTGTCTGTGTATGTGTGTGGATTGGTGTAGATGGATGTGTGATTGTATTTGGTGATGTGTGTGGAGATGTGGAGATCTTGGTGTCTGGATTTGTTTGTGGTTGTTTGATAGTCTTCAATGATGTGTGTGTGTGTGTGTGTATATGTCTGTAGAGATATACATTTGAGTATGGACGTGTGTACATCTGTGTGTGTTGTGTAGTTGTAGGTGTTTGAACGTGTGTATGATTTTATCCAGTGATGTGTGTGTAGGGATGTATTCAGATTTGTGTGTAGATATATTTGTGTGGATCACTTTGTAGACATGTGATTGCAAGTATGTTTGTGTGGATATGGCTATATGTGTATGTTTATGTGGACATGGGTGTAAGCAAATGTGTTTACGTAGATATGGTTGTACATGTGTGTGTGTTTGTGTGGGTATGGTTGTATGTGTTTCTACATATGGTTGTATATGTATGTTTGTATGGATATGACAGTATGCATGTGTGTGTGTGTGTGTGTGTATATATGTTAGTGTGTTCTTTGTTGATTAAGGTTCAAAGTTCCATTAATTCATAGGTAATCTCTATATATATGTAAACATTATCTATAGAGAGACAAACAACATCTATTTGTTTCCTATTTTTTTACATAGCCAATATTTACTTAATTAATAATAAATCAATCAATGAAATTTTTCTGTTATTGTAATAAGTTATTTTTGTTTCTTTAAAAATAAAATTTTATTTTTAAAATTGCCAATCTGACTCTTGATTTAATTATCATTTGTATATTTTTATATTCCCACCTCACTTCCTCGTTCCAATCGTTTTAGGAGCATGACTTGAAACATTTGAGAAGTAATGAGGCCAGCAACAAACAGTTCCAAGACTTGTATGAAAAACTCTCCACAGAGCATGATGGCTGCAGAGAGATCAGACTGAGGTTGCAGGATGCCGAGAGTCTTGTCTCAGAACTGAAGGGCAACTTGAAACAGAAGACTGAAGAATTAACTGTCCTAATGGCAGAGAAGAAGAAGATGAAACTGACCTATGATGAGGTTGGTGAATTCTGTTGAATGGAGTGTTGTTGTTGTTGTTGTTGTTGTTGATGTTTTGTGTTTCCTGTCAATGAGCTGTCATTGTAGGGATGAATGACAACAATCAGTGGTTGCCACTGTTTTTGTAGAATCCACACTCTTGACCAACATGTACCACTTCCTTGCCTGGATAATGTCCATCTTTCACACTTCTATAAGTGTCTGTCTGTCTGTGTGTCTATCTGCACGTCCCTGTAAAATCCACCAAACACCACCATCACCACCATCACTACCACCATCATCATTTCCACCATCACCAGTTCCTTGTCTCTTGTCCTTCATTAAAGACATCAACCCCCTGTTTCACCTTTCTCTCAGTCACCCGCTTCATTGATTGACTCCCAATATACACAAACACTTTCTTCCTCTCTTTCAAAGTCCATTTTTGGTCTTACCTTGCTCATTCTGGCACAGATCCCAACAAATCTCTCTGGTCCTATTCATTCAAATCTGTTTATATATATATATATATATATATATATATGTATGATGTGTGTGTGTATCATATAAATTATTAAAATCGCAATCTGTATGTATCCTACTTAAAGCAGATACATCATGGAAAGCCTAATTAAGTGTGGTATTCATCCTCAGCATGTATTTTATAGGTGTGCAGTGCTTATCAGTGGCTACCTGCTGCTAACGAAGCTAAGAGGCAGAAATGCACATTTAGCAACACCACCACCACTGCTGTATAATTTTACTCTCCTGATATATTTCTGTGCTTTTTTAACACTCTACTATCAGTGGGTTGGGGTGCAAATACTGCAGTTAATGTATCTACTTTAAGTATAATATGCAGCTTGCTATTTTAAACTAAGATTTCTTCTGCTGCACATAATGAATTTGTAAATTATATTGTTTTTTTTTTGGTTTTTTTTTTTGTAGGAATCGAAAGTCTTGAATGAGAAAAACTCAACCCTCAACCAGAAACTCCTTAGTGCTCAGTCGAAGATAAAAGATGATGAAGGGAAAATTGAAGGTATTTTTCTTAAAATTTTTTATTATTGTTGTTAATGTTAACAACTATGTTTGTTGATATCACATGGTCAGAAATCTGAGATGACAATGTGATATGATATCTGAGAGGATCTTATAATGGGTGATATGTGATGATCATGTGGTATAATGCAGCACCATACCTGAGATGTTCATGAGGTATCATGTAGAAAATTTATGATAATCATATGGTAAAATATTTTTGGGGCTTGAATGATTCACTGGAAACATGGGTTTCATTCATTATCCTTAAACAAACTTTATTCGGGAACCTTTTGAGTGAGATAGCTACTGGACCTGAAGAAAATTCTAGATGGGCCCCACCTGCAAGGTCATGCGCTGTTTATCTTGAATTGAGATCACCATGTTGTGCACATATGGTTGTGATGCATGTACCTGTTGTACCCTTATCAAACAGGTAGTAATGATGGGTATACTGGACTTCGTATATTTGTACCCCAGTGTCACTTTGATGGCATTCACGACTCTCCCGCTCAATAATAATAATAATAATAATAATTTTCAATCTTTCACATTTCTCTTATTTTCTTTCTTCAGAGTATATGCAGAAAATTGAATCACTGACAGCTGTTGACAGACAGCGAGACATGGCCATTGAGAAAGCCCACCACGAGAAAATGATGAATGATTACGAACAACTAAAACAACTCTACGACAACCTGCGGCACGAAATGACAGTACTGAAGCAGAGCCACCATCGTACACCTTCGGACCACAGCACAATCAGCTTTGAGTCAGCTGAGGAGGAGGTGCCACCTGCTGAAGTTGAGGAAGATGAAGAACAACTGGCTGCCAATATTGTAGCCGAGGTGGTTGCAGAACAAGACGACAAGGAGGTAATTAATATATCTTAGCGTGTGTTAATGACCGGTAGGGACACAGTATTTCGTTATGCAACCATAACAGAGTACAAAGTATGAAGGCGCATGGCTCAGTGGTTAGAGCATCAGGCTTACAATCATGTGGTTGTGAGTTCAATTCCTGGACCGAGTTGTGTTGTGTTCTTGAGCAAGACACTTTTTTCACATTGCTCCTGTTCACTCGTCTGTAGAGATGAGCTGTGATGTCATTGGTGCCAAGCTGTATCAGCCTTTGCTTTTTCCTTGGGCGACATCAGTGGCATGGAGAGGGGTGGCTGGTATGCATGGGCGACTGCTGGTCTTCCATAAAAAACAACCTTGCCTGGACTTGTGCCTTGGAGAGGAACTTTTTAGGTGCAATCCCATGGTCATTCGTAACAAAAAGGGGGTCTTTATTCTATACAACAAAGGATATTAAACGTTTTTATAAGTCAATACCCTGTTCTACTGTGTTAGCAGTGCTATTAAATCACTTGTTAAGGGTATTTCTACAGACTTTCTATAGAAATTATAACTAACACCGATTTCGTTACGTCTTTGTATCCAAGACGCCTGATATAAGCAACAATATTGTGATTAAAATATGAAAAATGAGTAATGGGTGTTACGAAATCAGTGCTGCCTGTGGTTCCTATTGAAAATCTGTAGAGCTAACTTTGACAAGTGACCTTGTGTGTGGTCTTGTGGTTAGGGTTGTTGCACCCACAGTTGCAAGGTCACGGTTTCAATTCCCAGACTAGGTGGTGTGTTGTGTTGTTGAGTAAAAGACTTCATTTCATGTTGCTTGAGTCCACTCAGCTGTAAATAGGTGGCCTTGTGTGCCATTCAGGGCAATGTTGGGATCTTTGTCACTTATGCACCAATGGAAACTAGGGAGCTGGCCCCAGGTGTCCTACGATTCAAGAAAGTACTTAGTGTGTGTGGTACAACACTCTAGGGTTCAGTGATGTGTGTGGTGGTGTTACCCTATAAGTTATCTCTGATCCTGCAGAGCTATGATCAAATACAGTCCAGCCATGACCATCCTGAACAGAACCTACATTAGGCAAAGTATCCTTTAAAACAATCAGATGAGATTGGAGGAAGATTTGGCTGCTACTTCTAGCTAGTCACTGTATCATATAATGGTTTCTTTGTCAGGGTGAGTGTGTGGTATACCTTCATCGTTAAGAAATTTATGCAATCAATGCCATTTCCAAAGGGAGGTCACTCTCACTGCCTTATCTATTATGGCTTAGCCAAGAGTCAGGACGGAACGTTGTTAAACCACCTTCAGACTAACCCTATACCATTCTGCAGTTGGTTGGTTGTCCATCCACTCCATGTTGATTACTCTCCCACCGCATTCATCCACCCACCCACCCACCACGCACACACACACACATGCCTGTCGTTAGATACTTATACTAGAGTAGTTTCTGACCTTCCAAAGACAATTCTGTCTTTGGTTTCATTATTCCCTGTCTTCAGGAAATGAGCTGGCAGAATTGTTAATAAGTCAGCAAAAGGCTTAGCAGCGTTTCCTCTGGCGCTTTGCATTCTGGGTTCAAATCCCACCGTGGTTGACTTTGCCTTTCATCATTTCTGGGGTTGGTTGATAAAATAAGTACCAATTGAGCACTCAGGTTAATGCAATCAATTAACCCCACGACGCAAAGTTTCAGGCCTTGTGACTATAATAGAAAGGATTATTATTGTTAATATTAATAAGGCAGTGAGCTGGTACAATTGTTAACGTCATCTTCGTCATTTAACGCCTGTTTTCCGTGCTGGCATGGGTTGGGTGGTTTGACAAGACCTGGAAAGCCAGTGGACTGCACCAGGCTTCACTGTCTACTTTGGCATAGCTTTTATGGCTGGATGCCCTCACTAACACCAACCACCTTACAGAATGAACTGAGTGCTGTTTCGATGTGACCCCAACACCAACAAATTCTGTTCGTGGCTAGATGCCCTTCCTAATGCCAATCACTTTACAGAGCAGCCTAAGACAAAATGCTTAGCAACATTTCGTTTGGCTCTTTACATCATGGGTTCGAATTCTGCTGGTGTCAACCTTGCCTTTCATCTTTTCAGGGTCAATAAAATGAGTGCCAATTAAACACGGGGGTCAATGTAATTGATTTACTTCCATCCTTAAAATTCCTGGCCTTGTGTGCCAAAATTACTCTTGGTCCCTTTTTTTTTAATTTGTATTACCTAAATGGCACATGAGGATGACATGATGTGGGGGTCAAAAGTTGTGTGGACTGATCCTTCTTGAACCAGCTTCTGCTTCTTAATTAAATCTCGTTCATATCACCATTGACCAATAAATTAGGAGTGATGGTCACTAGGTTTCTTGCCCTCAGGTTGTCTGGCTTGTGTATTTCTAGATGTTTCTGTAAACATTGGGATTTCAGATACACGTGTGTGTGTCTGTGTGTGCATATGCTTGTTTGTGTATGTATATATGTATATCTATGTGTGTGTGTGTGTGTATGTTTCTGTGTGCCTACACACACACACGCACACACATACTAACACACACACAGTATATTCATTATGTAACTTCCTACTGTTTCAGGATATGCTAATTTAAACTTGATTAGCAATAATGATGTTAATAAGATAATAATGACCATAATGATGAGAAGGAAGATAACGAAATGAACACTGATTAACAAAAAATAATCGAGTTCTATTTTTTGTCCGTTACTTAACATAACTGTTAATCATTTCAATTTTATTCCTGAAAGCCAAGAATCATCCGATCGTTGGAAGAGAGTCGTAAGGATTGATATAAACAACAGTCGTACCACATCTACCTCTAAATATATGACCTTACATGAGAAATCATCATTATTGTTGCCACTGTTATCATTATTTGTAAATGAATTATTGTCTCCACTTCACAGGACCAAGGTTATGGGACCAGTAGACGTTCGGACAGACCTGTTCCAGCTGAACGAAAAACCCGACCAGTCCAAAGACAACCAACCCTGGATGACGTATGTATAAATTCACTCATTCCATTTAACAAATCCCATACAATTTGTAAGGTTTCTTATGCCACTCACCTGACAGCTTTATGGTAATAAGTGGGGATTAGTATCTTGCATATAATAATAATAATAATAATAATAATAATAATATTCAGGGACCTTTTGAGCAGGATGGGCTACTCAACCTGCGTAACTGGTACTTACTTTATCGACCCCGAAAGGATGAAAGGCAAAGTCGACCTCGGCCGAATTTGAACTCAGAACGTAGCGGCAGACGAAATACTGCTAAGCATTTCGCACGGCGTGCTAACGTTTCTGCCAGCTCGCTGCCTTGAATTAATCCTGCCTTATCCCATAGCTTGAAGATTTTAATGATGGAATAGTTTATTTTTAAAATGACATTGTAAGGTAGGTGTGAGGGACCAGATCTGACTTGTTTGAGCATAAAGCAGGTAGAATATTTTGGCCAGATATGGCTAGTTTAAACACTAAAGGGTCAATATATTATATTCTACAACTAATTCATTAGCCCTAGAATTTCAGTTTGTGTGGATAGTCTATTTCCTTAAGTTAAATCATGTACTGATACACATTCTGTTAGCCCAGGGGTCCCCAAATTCTTTAGACCATTGACCCCTCATCGGCCCCCAGGCATGTACAAGAAAATAAATTAATAATAGTAATTAAGTAGATACACATTTATCGACCCCTTGAATAGTCCCATCGACACCCACGGGTCAATATCACCCAGGGGTCAATATCACCCACTTTGGAGATCTCTGTTTAGCCAATATTCACTGGAGTGCTAACTTATGATCCAGCTCAGATTTTGTTTTTAATCTGCTTTTATTTGATGTGTGTGTGTGTGTGTGTTATAACATTTCATTGCAGTAAAAATGTCTCTCCTGTTCTGTATTCTTAGCCTGAGAAGGAAGACCTCAGTTTGCTGTTGAAGTTACAAAACCACATTAAAGAGTTGGAAAAGGAGAACAAACGCCTGGTGACGGAGCGAGAACGACTCGATGAGGAGAACAAAGATAAAGGAAATACTGTGTACAACTCACTCAAGGTAAGGGGAAGTGGAGACATTCATTCTGTTATGTGTGGGGAGGGTGGATGGCTTGGCGTACGTTGTATGCACATGCATATATGTACGTATTAAAACATATACATCATTGTGCATACATTTATACAGGGATATGTATGTACAACTGTTGTATATATTTTATCTCATACCTTACACTTACACAAACAATATATATATATATATATATATATATATATATATATATAGGAAAGAGGGTTTCCTATATATTATCACTCGTGTGGTACCTTGCAAGTTTACTTCATTATATATATATATATATATATATATATATATATATATATATATATATAACAATAAAGTTTGCATTTTTGTATTGGGCACTTGTATTAAATATACAGCAGAAGACCATAGGCTTGAAATGTCAGAGACTTTTCCATTTTTCCTGATCATCAAATTAACCCATCACTTGCCATGGGCCTCATTTGGAGATCTGCTATAAAACAGTCTCACTGCCATTTGTTCATTGTATTTAAAGTGAATTGTTTATGGGCATTGCATTTGCAGAGGTGTGTTTAACAATATTTAGTAGTTAAAGTTTGTCGTTATTATCCCTAGCTAATTCTAGAGGACATTTCATGTCATAAATTGCAATTTATAAAATAATACACACACGTGTATTATTATTATAAATTGCAATTTATGTGGGGGTGGGGGGTCTTTACACACACACACACAGTTCAGAAGGTTTATATTTGTCTATGTACTTGAATGCTTTTGTACTGTTGCCCTTGTGGCCAATACAAAACGAGTCTTTATTAATGTTATTCTTATTCACACCTGCTTCTTCCTCTCAATGCACAATTTTACACACGCTATCGTCTATCCACGAGCTCCCTGCTGCTCCCATATATACACACACACACACACATCACACAACACCCCTGCAGCAGTCTTCCAGTCTCCCAGACTTTCCAATGTTGTCCCTTTCAGATGCAAGAAATCGAGAACGACAACGACAGGATGAAACGAGAAATCGGCAACTTGATGAATGCGTTGTCCAAAACCCCCAAATATGAAGAAGGAACCACAGAGGCTGGCAAAGCCTTTAAAAGTCAGTATCACCTCTAGTTTTTGGATCTTCTCTGTCTCTCCTCCCTCCTCCTCCCCTTTCTTCTCCCTCTTCTATCTCTCTCTCTCCTCTTTCCCACCTTTTTTCACTTCACACTCTGCTTCCCTTCCCTTTCTTCCTCTGAACCATTTTAATATATGTCTGTCTGCCTGCACTCTCTCCATAAAATTGCAATCTTCTGCTAAAATTAGAAATAATCATCATCTTCATCATCATCATCATCATGCTGGCAGAATGATAAGGCGGGGGGGAGCTGGCAGAAATGTTAGCACGCCGGGCGAAATGCTTAGCGGTATTTCGTCTGCCGTTACGTTCTGAGTTCAAATTCCGCCAAGGTCGACTTTGCCTTTCATCCTTTCGGGGTCGATTAAATAAGTACCAGTTACGCACTGGGGTCGATATAATCGACTTAATCCATTTGTCTGTCCTTGTTTGTCCCCTCTATGTTTAGCCCCCCCCCCCCCCCGTGGGCGGTAAAGAAATAACAATCATAAGCATGCCAGATAAAATTCTTAGCAGCATTATGTCTGTCTTTGCATGCTGAGGTGGACTTAGCCTTTCATGTTTTTGGGGTCAATATCTATCTGTCTATCTATCTATCTTTGTCTGTCTATTTGTTTTCTCTTTAACTCTATTTCTGTCATTTTGTCATTTTTCTATGTATCTGTCTATTCTGTCTTTCTGTCTGTCTGTTATTTGCCTTGTATCTACCTCTCTATCCACTTGTCTATCTATCTATCTATCTATCTATCTATCTATCTATCTATCTATCTATCTATCTATCCATCTCTCTATCTATCCATCTCTCTATCTGTCTATCTATCTATCTATCTATCTATCTATCTATCTTTCTATCTATGTCTGTCTATCTTTCTGTATATCCTTCTTTCTTTCTTCCTTCTTTTCCCCACCCCTCCCACCCATTTACTGAATGACTTATATAGCTCTACCCCTTCCTTAACCCTATACACCCACCTCACTAACCCTACTATTATCTTTAATTTTATTCTTCTCTCCAGACCAATACGACACAATGGTGGAAGAACTTGACCGGCGCCGGTCCGAGATATTATTCATCAAGAGCATCTGGCTTGGTGACAATATTGAGAAGAAAGACGACGTTCACAACAAACAACATGGCGGCGAAGAACTGAGTGAAGAGGAGGAATTGAAGACAGCCTTTGAGTTCCACCAGAAGTTAAACAGGTTAGACAAACAGCATATTCCATTTTTAATGTGGGGGGTGAAGGGTGTTGTGTATGTGTGTTCATGCGTACCTGTTCTTCTATGTGGTCATCCTCATGCTGTCCGAATGTTTCAGTGACCATCCAGCTGGTGGTTGTGTCCTTCATTTTCAAGCTGTTTCCTCACCAGCCTCTTGTGCACGCAAACAGAGACAGACATGCACTCTCACACACACACACACACACACACACACACACACACATATACACATGTATGCTTTCACATTAACTGGTACTTATTTCATTGACCCCCGAAAGGATGAAAGGCAAATTTGACCTCGGCGGAATTTGAACTCTGAACGTCAAGGCAGACAAAATACTGCCAAGCATTTTGCCTGGCATGCTAACGGTTCTGCCAGCTCGACACCTTTTAATAACAATTATGCTTTCTGCTAAAGGCACAAAACCTGAAACATCAGAGGAGGAGACTCCTCGATTACATCAACCCCTGGTGTTTCACTGGTACTCAATTTATCGCCCCCCCCCCCAACACACACATACACATTGACACTCATACAGGAGTCTTCCAGAGAAGTTAGTGCGTGTCTGTGTATGACAGGTAGAGGTTTAAATTGTCTAAACCTACGGGGGTTGAGGGAGACATAGCAAAATGACGATGATGATGATGATAGTAATAATTCTTTTTCACAAAAGGCACAAGGCCTGAAATTTTGTGGGTAGGAGGGCAGGTAGCCAATTACATTGACCCCAGAGTTCAACTGCTACTTATTTTATTGAGCCCTGTAAGGGTGAAAGACGAAGTCGACCTCGGTAGAGTTTGAACTCATAATTTTTGTCTGGCATACTAACAATTCTGCCAGCTCACCACCTTTTAATAATAATAATCCTTTCAACTTTAGGCCTAAAATTTAACGGGAGGGGACCAGTCAATTACATTGACCTCCCCCCCATGTTTCACTGGTACTTAATTTATCGACCCTGAAAGGATGAAAGGCAATGTCGACCTCGGCAAAATAATGGTAATAATAATCCTTTCTAATATTGGCACAAGGCCTGGAATTTGGAATTTGAGGGGAGGGGGATGGTCGATCACATCGACCCCAGTACTTGACTGCTACTTAATTCATTAGTAAATCTGAAATCCCTCCACCCACTACAACCAATAAAGTCCCTGCTTTCTTCAAAATAGGGATCTCTTAATTCATCTTAATCCCTATTACCTTTTAAGATCGTAGGCTTGCACACTTTAGGCCAACCCTACAGTTTCATTTGAAAAGCATGCTGTCTTTATTCCACAAGATATCAATCACCGGTTGTCATAGTTATTAAGTCCCCAAATAGCCTGACGTTAGATCAACCTGGATTACACGAAGGGCAAGGAAATAGTAATTTATTTAAATGATAATTCTAAATTCATATTTAATCTGATTCTAACTCAGTAAGATAGATTAGAATATGTACGGCAAATGTCAGGGGTCACTTGCCTAGCAGACCCATCTGGGGTTTCCATTCCAGTCAGCCATTATCACTCTCTTGTAGGGTGAAACCTCATGTTACATTTTGTGATGATCATAGGCCTACCTGCACACTTGAGGTAATTATAGTGTCTAGAGGTGGGGGTACTATTGTATGTAGGCCTTACCTATCTACCCTAGCTAATTACTAGGTGGATGGGGCACTATCATGGTTGTAAGCCTTACCTATTTACCCTGGCTAATTACAGGGTGGATGGGGCTCTGTTGTGGTTGTAAGCTTTTCTGTTAACCCTAGCTTAATTACAAGGTGGACAAGGTACGATTGTGATTGGGTAAATAACCCTTGTTATTGACCCTTTGGTGGAAGGGGAATATAGTTGATTATTGTGACCCTTGAGCATGACTGGTCCTTATTTTAAACTTGACTTTGGCAGAATTGGAAATTAAAATGTAAAGGGTCACCTACAATCACCACCAAGTATTCTGTTTGATGCCCTTACAATTCCCTTGACTGCCAAAAACAAAAGGGTTCATAAGCTAGAATCATCACTTTTCTAAGGATTTTTGTGCCTCTGTCTAATTATATATATATATGGCACGTAAAATACACCATTTTGAGCATGGCCGTTGCCAGTACCGCCTGACTGGCCCTCGTGCCGGTGGCACGTAAAAGCTCCCACTACACTCTCGGAGTGGTTGGCGTTAGGAAGGGCATCCAGCTGTAGAAACTCTGCCAAATCAGATTGGAGCCCTGGTGTAGCCATCTGGTTTCACCAGTCCTCAGTCAAATCGTCCAACCCATGCTAGCATGGAAAGCGGACGTTAAACGACGATGATGATGATGATGAGTGCATATGTGTTAGTGTGTGTGTCTCCATGTGCATGTATATATGTGTGTGTTTATGGTTCTGCATTATCACTTATTTATATCTCTGCATCTGATTCACTGAACATCTAATTCCTTTTTTTTTTTTTCTATTATTTGTGTACAGAAGAGTAAAATATTTCAATCATTTTTTTTTTGTCTAATATATAATATCAATCATTATCAATATTATTGTATATTCCGGATACTACAAGTTGAATTTTCCAGCGCAACCTACACATGTACACCAAGACAACTTCCGAGAAACCAAAAATTCCATGTGAAATGCACCAGGGTTTAGAAAGACAGCGACGACATTTTAACAATTACGCTACATGTTTATGCCAAGTGCTACATCGACTTGTATGCCGGAAAATACAATATTATTGTTGTTGTTGTTATTGCAGCTGCTGTTGTTGTTGTTGTTGTTGCTGCCACGTTACTAAAAGCCACTGCTGAGCAAATGAATCTGTCTATTAACCCAGCTGCTATGTCTTGCATGCCGTTCTTTATAGGCCAGATGATAATACATCTGCACCGCCGCCACCGTCCCCACAACAACAACAAGAGGTAAACAACTGCGATGTTTGCTGCACACATCGAAACCACGATTGTGAGGCTGAACTCTCTGGCTTCACCCAACAGATCAGGTGACTGCTTCTCGGTGCCCTGTCACACTCCCTCTCATCCTCTTTTACCTCCTACTCTTCCTCCTGTTGATGATGATGATGATGATTATGATTATGATTACTGTTATGATTTAATCTATACTCTACCTGTTTACCTTCCCCCCTCTCTCTCTCTCTCTCTTCTCTTACCCTTCCCCCCACCAACCACTTTATCTTTATTTTTTCTTCTTTCCTCCACTCCAAATTGTTCTGTTTTTTGTTTTTTTTTTCCCCCTTACTGACTGCTGTTATTTCTTTAACTTATTCAAATATGTCATGACTGCTACATGTTGGTGCATCAACACTGTCACCACTAACTCCTACATGTTTAATCTCACTACTGCCACTGCTGTTACTACTACTACTACTACTACTACTACTACTACAGAGCGCTACATGTTGGTGCACTGCCATGAATACCAACTTGCTACATGCTTATGCAACACCTCCACCCCCACCATCACTACTACTACTATTAGTACAACTACTACTACTACTACTACTACTACTACTACTGTTACATATTGGTGCACTATTGACTTCTACATGTTGGTGTGCCAACACCAACACTGATTGCTACATGTTTGTATATCATTAGTACTACTGCTACTGATTGTTACACGTCGGTGAAACAGTGCCATTATTGCTGACTGCTTCATGTTGGTATGTCAACACCATTATAGCAACTCCGTGTTGGTGTACCAACACTACTGCTACTACAAACTGCTACATGTTGGTGAGACAACACTGTTACTGCTGAGTGTTCCATGTTGGTGTACCAATATCACTGACTACTACATTTCAGTGTACTAGTGTCCCTACTGATGGCTTCTTATAAAAGTACTACTACTACTACTACTACTAATAATAATAATAATAATAATAATCCTTTCTACTATAGGCACAAGGCCTGAAATTTGGGGGAAGGGATTACGTCAATTACATTAACCCCAGTGTGAAACTGGTGCTTATCATAGTAATAATCTTTTTTACTAAAGGCACAAGGCTTGAAATTTGTGGGGAGAGGGGCTAGTCGATTACATCAACCCTAGTATGAAACTGGTACTTACTTTATCAACCCTGGAAGGATGAAGGGCAAAGTCAACCTCAGCAGAATTTGAACTCAGTACACGAAGACAGATGAAATGCCACTCAGCCTTTCACCCATGTTCATCTGCCATTCCTGGGAGGGTTTTGAGGGTTGAGTCCTTAGCACCTCCTCCACAGGGTTGTATCAAAGGCAACTGTCATTAGACTTCCCAAATGGATTCCCAAACGTGATCAAATGAGACAATGGATACTCTTTTCTACTCTAATCACAAGGCCTGAAATTTTGGGGGAAGGGGACCAGTCGATTAGATCGACCTCAGTATGCAACTGGTTCTTAATTTATCGACCCCGAAAAAAGGAAAGGCAAAGTCGACCTCAGTGGAATTTGAACTCAGAACATAAAGACGGACAAAATGCCACTAAGCATTTCGCCCGGCGTGCTAACATTTCTGCCAGGTCGCCGCCTTAGATAAGACAATGGATATTATCCAACCATCTCATTCTTGGTTTATCCCTAGGTCTCCAGCCGGTTGGCTCGGCTTGAAGAATCTGTTTTGTGATTGTTTCCTTGCGAGATGCTAATCACACGTCTGTTGTACAGGAACTGTGGCCTCTCATGATATTAAAGTCTCTTCTGCTGGCAGTTTTTCTCTCTGATATAGCTTCAGAGTGAAAATCCTTAGCAATTAATTTATAATCTTTAATAATAATAATAACAATGATGATCTGGGTTGGGTGTGTTTCTCAATAACTCTGAATAACTTGGACGTTTTTTAAGAATTCATTTCCTTCCTCCACCCCTACTCTACCCAGCATTTCTACATTCTTCCTCCACCCATCGACGAGGACCACCACTACCACCACCACAACAACAAGATCAAGATCCGTTCTTACTGATTTCTTTCTTTCTTTCTTTCTTTTCATTTTCACACCCAAAGCTTCCAGAATCTCTCCTAATTCCTCCTTTCCTTCTTATACCACAAATACTACTACTACTACTACTACTATTACTACTTTTTATGCTGTCATGACTAACAGTATTACTATTACCACTACTATTACTATTAACCACTACCATTACTACTAACTACTACTATACTACTACTACTACCTGTTTTATATTATATAGCACCAGTAGGGAGGCCAGTGCCCTTCCCAGGCAGGTAAGAGTGGAGTGAATCTAAGAAAGGTGTGTAAGGTGTGGGGTGGCAGGGAATTTCAGTGGGATGCAGTGCTAGTGAAGAAGGATTGGGCAGAGGAATTGTTCTGTGGAGGTTTTGGTAAAGATGGCTGGTGCCCTTGGTGAGGATGGTGTTTAGTTTGGTAATTGAAATGAACAGGAGCTTTTGTAGTAGCAGTAGAAGATATAGGGAGCAGATACATGATGGCTGTGAGTCAGTTGCTATGGATACAGATTCAGTAGGTGAATGAACCTTTATCCATCTGCTGGGTGGCCTTCTTTCAGATGTTGTCAAGGTTGTTTGTGTGTGTTACATGTGTGTGTGTATTAGAAAAAATGATAAGGTACTCAGAGATCTGGATGGCTGTACAGATTTGAAATCTGAAGAATCTATTAGAGTAGATGCAAGCGCTACTATATGATTTATAAAAAACATGTGACATATTAATAAAAATGTACAACCATCCAGATATCTGAGTACCTTATTATTTTTTCTAATATATAATACCTGTACATCACCTCCAAACCTTCTAATATATATTTACATAAAGTTAGTAAGCTTTGAGCAGCCTATAGAAGGTATAAAAAAAGCAACTTTCAGGAACAATAGTCATTTATTGACTTAGAAGGTTATAAATTTTTTCCATATTGAAGTTTGATAAGCTAAAAAAACAAGGTATTTTATAGTTGACAGTTAGCAACTGGGGTTGTTGTGTATGCAGATAAAAATCCAAATTTACTAAATTTGGATATATATATATAATACAAATAATATATGAGTGAATGCATATATACGTACATGTATGTACATACCTACATCTACATGTATTTATAGATGCATATCTGGGTACAGGACGTTGCAAAAAAACGTGGACAAAATGATAAACAGAGTACAGAAAACACACAGGCCACATAGAGAACATTTCCTTCATCAGCTGCCACCATTCTAAAACTAAGCGTTTCAAAGAGATATATAATTTAGAGAAAAAATCCACAATTATTGAATTCATCAATGAAAGTACACAATCACATATAGAGAAATTTAATAAGTAAATACACTAAAAAGATCTGCATGAATCATGGGTACAATTCATTTTTGTCAGCTGAGTGGACTGGACCAATGTGAAATAAAGTGTCTTGCTCAAGAACACAACGCATCTCTGGGAATTGAACTCACGATGTTATGATTGTGAGCTGAATATCCATCCTAACCACTAAGCCATGGGTCTTCACTCTGTGTGTGTGTGTGTGTGTGTGTGTGTGTGTGTGTGTAAAGACTGTTTAATGAGGGACGAGGTCCTCATTGTTTACCGGAAGATGTACCCATGGCCCCCAATCTCTGACAGAAGGTCGAGTATGGTAGGGTGTGGCTCGATGATGTTGACCGTTGGGATTATCCTGCACCACCACCCCGCTCCACGGCAAAAGGTTACGGTGGGGTGAAATTCTGCTTTTTCTGCTGCTATTTTTGCATGGCCAAAATAACCAGACTACTACCACTACTACTACTACTACTTTCCCACCTCTGCTCCTTCCGTATTCTACAGCATATATGTGTGTATACATATATATGTGTGCATGTATATATAATATCTATATCTATTTATATATATATATATATATATATAGCATGTTGTAATATTCCTCTCAATATTGCATGCAGCATTGCATCTGTATGCTGAGATGGAAATAAGAAGCATTATTATTATGATTATTATTATTATTATTATTGTTATTTGTTATTATTGTTGTTGTTTTTATTATTATGATCAATGTGTTTATATCTGGTGATCTGTTGTATAATGTCTTAATGTTTGTATATCCGTGTGTGTGTG
>NC_142945.1:47551254-47561254 GCF_046866305.1 Octopus bimaculoides | reverse complement strand
TACAATCTCCTGTAAGCAAATTGCTCATTAATTTTATCATTTAATGTGTAAGGGGAACCAGGGGAATGAAACCATCAGAATCTTATTTATAAAACAGGTAAGGGTTGGCTTCAGGAAGTGCATCCAGCCATTGAAATCCATTTCAATCAGTCTTGACTAATCCATGCTAGCATGGCCAAAAAAGAAAAAAAAAAGAGACTTATGAAACTGAACAAAAGAGTGGTATGTGTGAGTGTATACATGGAGGGGAGGGAGGACGGAAATTTTTGAGTATCCACACACACACACACACACACACACACACACACACACATTTCTATTATTCATCTAATGTCCTTGTTCATAGGACATTGATTAAATGATATACGTCTTGTATATCACTTTGTGTTTCTCATTGTGCTGCACTGTGAGTATGTTTGTTCATGTGTTTGTGTGTATATATATATATATATATATATGGTTGTGTGTATTTGTGTCTCAGGCTCTGTGTGTGTGTATGTATGTATATATATATATATATATACATATATATATATATATATATATATATATATATATATATATATGGTTGTGTGCATTTCTGTATATCAGGCTGTTTATGTGGTGTGTATATTTGTGTGTACATCAGGGCATGTGTGTGTGTGTGTGTGTATATGTATGTCAAGCTGTGTACATATTTGTGTCGGGATGTGTCTCGGAAGTGTATTTCTCTGTAGTTCTTTCCTTAATAGACATTCTAAATACGTGTGTGAATAGCAGAACGCAACATTCACCTGTGCAGTAGTCAGAGATCTTGCTGCAGTTTAGAAAAATAGGTCAGGTGAGGTGAAGACAAAATTCACTTTGTTTAGCTCGGGGTTATTTTGTTTTTTACATTTAATTATTTTCTCAAGAATAACTTATTTCCACTCTCACCCCACCCCACTCTCTTCTTTCATTCCATTGCTGCATTTTTTTAATATATATAAGAAAGTAAATCTGATGTAAATAGTGGTGTGAAGGAGTGGGATGGGGGTGACTGGAATCCTCCCACCAACTCTCTTTTTTGGCACACCCCCCTATTACATTCCAATTCTCTCTATCACACTCACACTTGCCCTCAGGATGTGCAGTCAGTAACTGTCTTGGTTTCACTGCCATATATGGACATGGTAGGTGGAGCCAAAGCCAAATGGTACCAGTCATATACTGCTGTGATCGTATAATCCCAGCCACTTATTACCATCAGCACTATTACCACCCCACCACCACCACCACCACCCTAGTCTAAGGGCCGATCTCAAGATAACTCATAAAAATTAGGTGTGAGATATACGTTTTAGGGTTTGAAGTATTAAAGCGACCCTTTTTGAGTGACCCAGCATTAGTCCCGGAAACAAACATGTGTCCACTTCTTAGATAGTGGAAACCTGATGAGTGGGGGGGGGGGGTCGTCTATTGTTCTTCTCCACTCACCAGTTGACCACTAAGGTAGACTGAGGTCAATTTCCAATTTCCAGTTGTACCTCTCGGACTTCATTATCTAATGTGTAATGATTCCCTAAGTATCCCCAATTTAAATGTAAATGTTGTGTTAGAACACAAAATACTGTGATAGGTGCAGGAGTGGCTGTGTGGTAAGTAGCTTGCTTACCGACCACATGGTTCCGGGTTCAGTCCCACTGCGTGACACCTTGGGCAAGTGCCTTCTACTATAGCCTCGGGCCGACCAAAGCCTTGTGAGTGGATTTGGTAGATGGAAACTGAAAGAAGCCCGTCGTATATGTGTATATATATATGTGTGTGTGTGTTTGTGTGTCTGTGTTTGTCCCTCCCCCAACATTGCTTGACAACCGATGCTGCTGTGTTTACGTCCCCATAACTTAGCGGTTCAGCAAAAAGAGACCGATAGAATAAGTACTAGGCTTCCAAAGAATAAGTCCTGGGGTCGATTTGCTCGACTAAAAGCAGTGCTCCAGCATGGCCACAGTCAAATGACTGAAACAAGTAAAAGAGTAAAAGAGATAGTTACCATGAATGAACCTCTTATACTGGGTTTTTTTTTTGGTGCATAGAAGCACTCTTGCTTACATCGCTAGCAGGAGAAAAATGACCCACCATTGCCTCTGCTGAGACTTCCAGTTCACGTTATCTTGGCCTTCCCTGACCTTGTCAATGGTAGATGCCCAACCACTGGAAATAGCAGTGATATCCCTGTTAGTGATATATATATAGAATCGCGGTATCTAACCAGGCACTGGTGTTAGGAACAACCAGTAGACTTATTAGAAAGTGATTAGTAATAACAGAGGCAGTATTAATACCAAACAAAGTTATTTATCCCCACTTAAAGTGGATGTCCTGTTAGAACATGGAATACTGTGATAGTTCGCGTGAGAGAACTTCTCATATGGGCTTTATGGTGCATATAAACACTCTTGTTTACATTGCAAGCAGGAGAAAAATCATCCTCCATCACCACCAAGACTACCAAATCATGTTATTTCAGCCTTCTCTGCCCTTGTCAATGGTAGATCCTTGACTGCTGAAAATAGCAGTGACATATTTAGAAGCTCAGTGCCTAATCATCACTTTTAAGTGGGGATAAATATTACTTTTTTGATATAAATACTGCTTCTGTCACTAATAATTATAATTATCTAGTCTTTGGACAAATTGCATCACATCATTTGTTCAAGCTCTTTACATTCCGAGTTCAGATCCTGCTGAAGTCATATTTGTTTTTTATTACTTTAGGACTGATAAAACAAAGTACCAGTCAAATACTGGGGTCAGTGCTATCGACTTCTCTATCTCCCCTCAAAACTGCTCACCCTGTACTTAAATTAGAAACCATTATTATTATTACTTATTGATATTAATAATAATAATAATAATAATATGAAGATGGCAGACTCATTAACATGCTGGGCAAGAAGCTTAGCAGCATTTTGTCTGTCACTACATCCTGAGTTCAAATTCCACCGAAGTCGACTTTGCCTTTCATCCTTTCGGGGTTGATAAATTAAGTACCAGTGAAACACCGGGGTTGATGTAATCGACTGGTTCCCTCCCCCTAAATTTATAATAGAAAGGGTTGGTAAGCTGGTAGAATCATTAACACACCAGACAAAATGCTTTGTGGCATTTCATCCTTACATACTGAGTTCAAATTCCACCAAGGTCGATTTTGCCTTTCATCCTTTCAAAGTCGATAAATTAAGTACCAGATATACTCTGGGGTCAATGTAATCAACTAGTCCCTTCCCCTAAAATTTCAGGCCTTGTGCCTTTAATAGAAAGGATTAAATACTTAGCGGTATTTCGTCTGTCTTTACGTTCTGAGTTCAAATTCCACCGAGGTCAACTTTGCCTTTTATCCTTTCGAGGTCAATAAATTAAGTACCAGCTGCGTACTGAGGTCGATCTAATCAACTGGCCCCCTCCCCAAAAATTTCGGGCCTTGTGCCTAGAGTAGAAAAGATTATTATTATTATTAGTAGTAGTAGTAGTAGTAGTAGTTGCAGAATTAACAAAATGTGGGATTTAGTCCGTTACTGTATTCATTTTAGTGGTGGTGAAGGTAGGGTTCAGTCTAATTAACTAAATCCTCTCCTGGGAGGACCCTAAATATATGGACCACGGTGAAGTTCTCGATAAGTTGTGCCACCCATCCCCTAGTAAGCATGCCAAAAATGGGATACAGAAGGAAGGTGTGAAGCCTCCGAGTTTATCTTTGAGGTTTGTAACCCGGAATAAGAACTTGCCTGGAACAAGATGACCCATCCAACTTTTGCTGGGAGGAAATGTGGAACATATGATAATATTGATCATTATTAAAAGGTCCCAAGTTCAATCTTACCCTGCAGAGCTTAAGGGTTTTACTTTAGGTAAATTCTTTAGATGGACTGGCCCCTGCATTGTTACACTCTGCCACTGTGATTCTACCTAAGAGTTACTAATTAAGGGTACAGATACCTGTGGTGTACTCAGCTTATTTTACACTATAATTTTATGAATGGGGAGTTCAAGGGATCAAATAGCTGGAATGCCCCAGGGTTAAAGTATGCAGAAAGAAACCATTTATTTGTAGTTATTTGTGTGTGTGTATGGGTACGTGATTTTGTGTGCTTGCGCGCGTGTGTGTGTGTGTGTGCGTGTCTGCATGTGTCCTTGTGTGTTGTGTATTTATCTATGTCTATGTCAGCGTGTATATCTATATGTATGTCTTTTGGTGTCTGTGTGTGTGTGTTTGCGAGGGGGAGAGAGCACTTAGAAATATGCCTGTTGTTGTTGTTGGTGGTGGTTGTTCAGAGTGAGTGCAAAGAGTGTAGCTGGACTCCCCTCACACACACACACACACAAACACACTGACACATACACACATAGATACACAATCACTCGCATACGTTTTAGTAAAGAAAAATCTGTTAGGCTGACACTTCTGCTACTCCCACCACTACCATCACTACCACTACTGCCACTTCCTCCGCCACCACTACCACCATTACTTCTACACCACTGCTGCCACTACTACTACTGCTACTATTTCTACAACGCCGCCGCTGCTGCCACCTGTTGATATATCGCTTCCCATTAGCGTGGTTTACATTTAATATTGGACTGTCTGCGTTGTCTTTGTTTCACCTGACCGCATACTGACGTACACACACACACACACGTACGGAACCTTTGAAATTTGTAAGGCTTCCTTCGTTGTTCTCTCTCTCTCTTTCTCTCCCCCCTCTGGCGGTTATACACACACACACATGCGCACACACACACGTGTGTGTGTATGTTTGAATGTTTACGCATACAGAAAGGAAGACAGGAGCGAAAGAAATGTGTGGAGAGGCATGATCTGGAAGTAAACACAAACAGACGGCAGTAAGCTAGAAATAACCTGAAGACGGTTGGACTATATAGTGGTCAGATGGTCAGTCGGACGGACTCGACTCAAGGGAGCCGTGTAGGTAGACAGATAGACGGATCGGTAGGTAAACAGTTAAATAGGTGTACGGCTTGATATATATATATATATATATATATATATATATATATATATATATATATAGGTTGACAGATTGAGATACACGGGGTGAATCGGTGAACATTTAGAGAGTGAGAGACAGTCGAAGACATCAATGGATATAAAGCAATGATGGTCAAAGGAAGAGATCGATAAGACGAACCAATTGGTGTACAGAGTGATTGATTTGATGGACGAGAGGGAAATTGATACACGAAAATATACAAATTGAGTAATGGATAGCTAGAAGAATATATATATATATATATATATATATATATATATAATGTCAATGACGTTTTGTTTTATATAATAATGACACCACCGCCACTGTCTCTTGCACATAATACCACCACCAACACCACTACTACTGCTACTGTTGGTGATACTACGACTACCACCAATACTGCAGTATTTATTACTGATTGTTTACAACAACAAAAACAAGAACAACAACAGGACCAAGTGAAGCTTCAAGATGTAGACAGTTGTAGTGTTGGCGATAGCGGGGTGGGTCTCGTTGATGGTGATGATGATGATGATGATGATGATGACGACTGTAACACTATTGCTGCTACTACTGCCACCAACACTACCACTGTAGTTTCAGACGGCACAAACAACAATTACAACCCTTACTATAACGATCGCCACCACACCACCACCACCACCACCACCACCACTAGCACCACCGCTAATACCACCATTGACATTGCAAACTACACCACAACCACCACCAACTACAACCATGAACAGAGCCACCATCACCACCACAATAACAATAACGTTTATGATGCCGATTGTTGTGAGGTTGACGAAGTGGAACAAGCAGAGGGGGGAAATGTTGGGGTGGGTGACGGGGTGGTGACCTCCCCGCCGTGGGACGGAAGACGGGAGCGGGGAGATGCAAGGGTTTGTGAAAGGGCCGCGGCCCCTACGCGGAACAAGGAACAAGTGAAGAACGCTGTGGTGGACTACCTGTACGAACAGTCAGACCTACATCAACAGTTGGAACACCAAAAGGATGTTATCAAGTAGGCAGCTTCTTCTACTTCTCTCTCTCCCTATCTCCCTCTCTCTCTCCCTCTCTCTCCCTCCCTTTAACACACACACGTGCTTTTAAGCAAAATATACACAAGCCACAGTTATACGTGGTATATATATATATGTATGTATGTATGTATGTATAAGTACATACATACCTGTGTGGTTAAGAAGCTTTCTTTGTTGCCATGTGGTTTCAGGTTCAATCCCACTGCAAGGCACCTTGAGCAATCATCTCCTATAGCCTCAGGCCGACCAAAGACTTGTGTTTGAATTTTGGTATAAAGAAACTGAAAAGAAGTCCATCATGCATGTGTGTGTGTATGTGTGTGTGTTGCTTGTATCGTGTTTGTTCCCTCACCAGCACCATTTAACAACCAGTGTTGGTTTGTTTACATCTCCGTCACTTAGAATAAGTACTTGTGGTCGGGTGGGGGAGGGTGATTCGTTTAATTAAAACCCCTTCAAGGCGGTGTCCCCGGATGGTTGTAATTCAATGGCTGAAGCAAGCAAAAGATAAAAGTTTATACGACCACAAACATTTGTACAATGGTCATTCGTGACCGAAGTGGGATCTTTACCATTACATGTCTTTGTATATACACCGTAAACACACACAATTACACAATGTACAAACGTAAACATACATGTATGTACATATATACACACACACATTTGCAAAACTATGCACACACATACCCCTTTTCTGTATATATTTGTGACGACCTGTATTTTAAAAACTTTGTCTTTATATTTCTTTGCTTTTAAAACTTTGGCCGAATTATTTTTCCGAATTTTTACAGAATTTCTTCGATTTTGTCTTCTGCATAATGGAATTAATGGTACTACTAAAGCAGCGCGGATCCGAACGCGCAGTCACGCGTCCGCGCTAGCTAGTCTTGAGTGGTCGATCCTAACCCTAACCCTAACCCTGTCCCTAACCCGCGTGTGCAAATGAATACGTGTTTAGGGTTAGGGTTAGGATCGACCACTCACGACTAGCTAGCGCGGACGGGTCCGCGCTGCTTTAGTAGTACCGGAATTAATACTGTTATAGAAGAAAAATATGCAAAATTCATAAAAATAAATAAGTATAGATTATACATAGTCTATACCTAGTGATACAGCTGATGCCGTAAGCTTCCTCGTACATTTGCGTATATTATCACATACCCTAAACAAATCCCTCACACAAATTTCTCTTCCGTTAAAGCAACTGATTATTGGATAATATTTTGTGTTTGGGGAGAGTCATTCTCTATTTGTGCCTTATTATCTAACACACACACACACCGGTTCGATTTCCATTCATTTATTTTTTCCAAAAATTTCTGTTGCGTCTTGCAAGCTTTACAATAATCGTTGACTTGTGAGTTATTTCCCCTTGAGTATCTTCGGCGTTGACTGCGAAAAAACGGACACTTGAAGCTTAATAGCAACTATCGGAAACGTCAGCTTCGAATTAATTTATAAACGCCAATAATCTTTGTGTGTGTGGTTCCAGGTTCACTCCCGCTGCGTAGCATCTTGGGCAAGTATCTTTTACTGCAGCCTCAGGCTGTCCAAAGCTTTATGAAAAGGTTTGAAAGAAGCCCATCGCGAATGTGTGTGTGTGTGTGTCTTGAATGCCGCATGATTGTTGCAAATGGTTGTCATTGATTTCCAACATTCTGCGCAAACATGTCTGGCCATGAAGAAATACTACTTTGCTTGGAAAAAGGTTTGGTAACAAGAAGAACACCCAGCTGTAGAAAATCTGCCTCAATACAACTCCATACAACCCTTACAAGCATGGAAACTTGAACGTTAAATTTATGATGCAGAAGAGGGTGCCTCAGTGAGTGTTCAAAGTGGTCAGTTGAGTGCATCCTATTACCACCAATTCTGCTAGGTGTCCATAATACAACTGTCAACAGCTCAGTCTATTCAGCTACATGTAGGTACCACAGCCTAGTATTGTTCACTCTAACAATTGTACTAAACTGTAAAATACTTTTATTACAATTCTATATTTCTGAGATGAGGAATTTTTTATTATGTATTAGTAAGAATGGTGTCCACATCCTGATTGTTGCTTTCCCACTACGTTTTGGCTGTGTATGATCCAGCCTTCTTCAGTTACCTTAGTAATTTGCCTGAGTTAGAAATTAGGTCCTGCATTGTATTTCAGTGCCTTTATCCACTACGCTAAGCCCATTGGCAGTGCCAGAGTGAATTTTTAAGGCTTATAAATCTCTGTTGATGTTGGCTCCATATCAATTGGATAATACGATTGTATATTTCTGAGATGAAGAATTTTACAGCATGTGTTAGTCTGAGCAGTGTTCTCATCTTGCTTGTTGCTTCCACAACATTTCAGCTGTGTACACTCCAGCCTTCTTTAGGTGCCTTGTGATTCACCTTAGTGCCTTGCATGGGATTGAACTCAACGAAAGCAACACTCGAGATGAGGGCATCAAACAGTTTTAATTATGCCTCTACAGTCTGCGTTCAAATCCCAGCTAGATCGACTTTGTATTTTTTATTTAGGAAAGTCAATAAAATGACGACCAGTTAGTACAGTGGTTCTCAACCATTTTTTTGGCTATGGATTCCTTTGAGTCCTATTTGACATTACTGGACCCTAATAGCTGTTCAATATTTAAATAAAATCCTATTATATTTTTATAATTAAATATTATTAGGAAGATTGTTGAAATATTTTGTACGTTGTAGAAGTACAACTGCTAAGTTACAGGGACATAAACACACCAGCATCTATTGTCAAGTGATGTTGGGGGGACAAACAGACATACAAACATATACGCACACATACATACATATTTATACATATATACAACGGGCTTCTTTCAGTTTCCGTCTACCAAATCCACTCACAAGGCCGGAGGCTATAGTAGAAGACACTTGCCCAAGGTGTCACACAGTGGGACTAAACCCTGAACCATGTGGTTCGTAAGCAAGTTACCAGACAGCCACTAATCCTAAAACAAGGGTTCACAGCATGTTAATCACCATCATCATTTTAATCTTCTCCACTACTTTCGTGATTGTTTTCACCAGCTTTGGTGTCAGATTCGCTGCTAGGCTGGGAGAAACCAGACTCTCTAACAATATTTTCATCAGTAGCACTGTTGGACATAGTGAAATTTCCTGTTGTTCACTTGGAACACAAAACAAAATCAATGTAAAATCACAGAACACTGCAAACTATCATGGAAGCCACCATTGAAATGCCCAGATATGCAAGAAGCAATCTGATTGGCTGTTAGAAAGACCAGCCAGCTAATCTCAAGGCTTGTATTAATGGGCCAATGAATTGGCCCAGTTGTCTTCTTTGTCATTCAAATTTTTAGCCAATAGATCAGCCATGTCATCTCCTAAGAGTTGAACATGTGATTCGGGTACTCTGTATTCTGTGATAGGGGTACTCTCTACTGTGTGATAGGAGAACTTTTAGTTTCCATCTGCCAAATCCATTTTTGGCCAGCCCAAACCTATAGTAAAATACGTTTGCCCAAGGTGCCATGCAGTGGAACTGAACTTGTGGTCAGGAAGAAAACTTCTTACCACACAGCCATATATATATATATATATATATTAATTATTGCGTATGTATTAAACCTTCAGTTTTTCTCAAACTTGATGTAAATCGAACACATTAATGTCAAAATCTGCTTTTCCAGTAGCACAGTGTAGGTATGGGGTATAGTGGTTGATACAAGTCTACCTTGGTATTAGAGATCAATGTGTTGTAGAATGTGGGTTGAAGTAGTGCCAACAACATAATTTGAACTTATCGCATATGCCAGGCTGCTTTCCAACAGCTTCACCACACATCCACCTCACTGGCTCACATGCATACCACTCCTGTCTCTAACTCAGTCATTCATTTCTGTAATACCTTGTCTTTAGTCTTGGTCCTCTTATTCTCAATGTTGCAGTTGATGT
>NC_142945.1:47518754-47546254 GCF_046866305.1 Octopus bimaculoides | reverse complement strand
TTCATACTCCACTCTAGTGTCAACTCTACTAATCTGTTACTCTCACCACTAACAACTGTAATCCTGTTCCCTTCTCATCTTACTTACATGTTGTAATCTCACTGCCTCAGATCATCACACCTGATCTCTTCTTTTCTCCCTCCATTACAGGGGCCACCTTAGGCCCTTAACATTACAAGTTATGAGGCAATCATCACTATTACTGCTGCCAAATAAAGGGAAAAAAACAACCAGTACATTCTATAAAGGGGTTGCATTATGAACGGTTTGGCTGGCACTCCGTCACTTACGACGTCGAGGGTTCCAGTTGATCTGATCAACGGAACAGCCTGCTCGTGAAATTAACATGCAAGTGGCTGAGCATTCCACAGACACGTGTACCCTTAACGTAGTTCTCGGGGGAGATTCAGCATGACACAGTGTGACAAGGCTGACCCTTTGAATTACAGGCACAACAGAAACAGGAAGTAAGAGTGAGAGAAAGTTGTGGTGGAAGAGTAGAGCAGGGTTCGCCACCATCCCCTGCCGGAGCCTCGTGGAGCTTTAGGTGTTTTCGCTCAATAAACACTCACAACACCCGGTCTGGGAATCAAAACCGCGATCCTATGACTGCGAGTCCGCTGCCCTAACCACTGGGCCATTGCGCCTCCACATTATGAACGGTATCCAGATATAAAATACCATGTGAAAGTAGATACTGAAGCACAACACTTGTCAAATCCTGTTGAAACATCCAATCTATGCCTGAATGGAAGCTGGATGCTTAAATAAGGATGATGGTTACGATGAAGAAGCACTGGTGATAGTGCCACATAAAATGCACCCAGTACACTCTGTAAAGTGGTTGGTGTTAGAAAGGGCATCCAACCATAGAAACCATTGTGGAACAGACAAAGGAGTCTGGTGCAGCCCCAAGCCTTACCAGCTTCTGTCAAACTGTCCAACACTTGCCAGTATTGAAAAGGGATGATAAATGATGGTGATGTATGTATGCATAAATTGATCGTCTGTGTTCCATAGACCAGCAGGTGATGAGAAATGCTATGAAAGCTGGAGCACAAATGAGCGAGAGTGGAGGTTTGGCTATTAGAAACCTTTCAGCTGATGAATGTCAGAGAGATGACTGCGAGACGGGTGTGGACGATGTGTGTTGAGCATTGATAACGGAAGATATGTGTGTCGGAGGGATACTAAAGGAAGCAGTAGTGGAATTAGTTCTGGTGAAGATAGGGCCACCCACCCCTCCACAGATGCAGTAACACAAAATTGAATTGAATGATGGACAGAAAACCTGTGAAGCAAATGTTGTTAGAGATGTTGATGGTATATAATGGAACTTTCCTGTTGTAAATAACAGATGAAGATTCTGCAGCTTGTTGCTCAGCAATCTACACAGATGGCTTGTTTAGTGATCAAATATTTGTGTTGTATATTAGACTACTTTCTCTCTCTCTCTGTCTCTCTCTTTCTCTTTCTCCATTAAATTGACATTACTTGTGCAAGTGCTGCACAGTGTGCCATATATCAGATGTAGCCTTGTGGATAGGGTATTGCACTGACGATTGCAAGATTAAGGTTTCAATTCCAAGGTTGGACAGTGCATTGTGTTCTTGAGCAAAAACAAAATAACAAGCACCTAATTTCACATTGCTTTGGTGGTATATACCATGCACGGGCAACTTTCTTTTGACGAGTGTTCTACATGAGAACTGGCTCAGCATCAGTTGAGTTGCACTGCAAAAATAAAAAATATGAGGATAATTTTTCGTAGAGGCGTAGAAGTGCCTGTGTGGTAAGTAGCTTGCTTACCAACCACATGGTTCCGGGTTCAGTCCCACTGCATGGCATCTTGGGCAAGCGTCTTCTACTATAGCCTCGAGCCGACCAAAGCCTTGTGAGTGGATTTGGTAGACGGAAACTGAAAAGAAGCCCGTCGTATATATATATATATATATATATATATATATATATATATATATATATATGTGTTTGTCCCCCCCAACATCGCTTGACAACCGATACTGGTGTGTTTACATCCCCATAATCTAGTGGTTTGGCAAAAGAGACCGATAGAATAAGTACTAGGCTTCCAAAGAATAAGTCCTGGGGTCGATTTGCTCGACTAAAGGTGGTGCTCCAGCATGGCCACAGTCAAAAGACTGAAACAAGTAAAAGAGTTTGGTTTGCCATAAGAAAGTCTTACAGACCACAGTTTACTCCTGATCAATATATACTTTGGTGTCTATCATCCTTAGTCCTTACTTCTAGCAATTATTGTTCACTGACATTTTCCACTCTTGTTTCATGCTCGAGTAGCCAGAAGTAGGAAGGACATCTACAACAACTTACTCAGCCAAGAAGTCAGCATATTCATTGGAACCAGAACAATCTGGGGTGATGATCAAACAGTAGAGATGACGAAAATAGATGAATGTTTAGGATTTCCTGGCTAAAAATATGGCATAAGTCAGGAAACAGTGGTTTGTGTTGAGTCCTAGAATAGCAACACATCTTTTTGATTTGTAATTGTTTATTTTTATACTGTGGTCAACTTGTTTAGTCATTGGTGAACTTGCTTTGACCAGAATTATGATTTAAATATGTTTTCCAGTTATGATCATCCTGTTTTTTTATAATATATTGTATACCTAGGACTACATTTTCCAATGTGGCCCTTTCTCTTCAAGATAGTAGAGTTTTTTGATATGAGAGGGCTGATTTGGCTACTGTCTCTCACAAACTAATATACTCCAGTCATATTTGATACATATATATATATATATATATATATATATATATATATATATATATATATATATATATATATATATATATATATATATATATATATATATATAGCAGTTTATAGTGGTGTGTGTAAGCATGTATATATAACACTATAACAGTCTATACGTCTACATGTTTATGTATGTATATATACACATATGCACCCACACATATATATATATATACAGCACTATGTGGAGGTGTACTAACAATAAGCATTTGTGTGAATATGATCATCTTTATCATACACACACACACATACACACACACTCATATATCTACAGAGATGTGTATAATGTATGACAAATACAGTAGCATACACAATACACAGCGATATGTAGTGGTGTGTGTGTTTCTATACACATACACATACATACTACATTACAATGTACATTAGCACATATAATATAAAGCACTGTGTGTGTGAGAAGGAGTGAACATGTGTATTTGTGTGTATGTATATTTGTGTGTATGTGTGTTTGTGTGTATGTGTGTATGCAGAGGCAACATTCATTAATTGTTATGTGGTAGTTTTTAGTACCAAACACATCTAATGGTATTGTCACTTTCTTCTCCTTCTTTCTCTCATTCTCCGCTTGTGTGTTTGTGTGTGAGAGAGAGAGAGAGAGAGACTGAGAGAGAGAAAGAGAAAGTAGCATTCCAGTTCATCAACAATTATGATAATGGTTATGAAGAAACAATATCTGTGTGCGAGAGACGACGGAGCAAGGAGTAAGAGAAAGACAGACAGAGAGATACTTGCAGGCTTTCCATGCCTCTTGTCTGTTTGTGGTGATGATGAGGATGTTGATGATGCTGCTGATGATGACGATCTCTCAGAATACCACCCCTCTCTCTCTCTCTCTCTATCTCTCTTTCTCTCTCTATCTCTCTTTCTCTCTCTCTCTCTCTCTCTCTTTCTTTCTCTCTTTCTCCTTTGTGTGAATGAGAGACAAGTATTCTTGTTTTCTAGCAACGAGGATGAGCTATGATGGCCTTCTCAATAACAATAACACTGCAATGCACACACACACACACACACGCACACACCCTTGCCATTGGCCTACCCCCTTTGTATTGTTGTAGTAGTAGTAGTAGTAGTAATAATAGTAGCGGTGGTGGTGGTGGTAGTAGTTGTTGTTGTAGTAAAACCTTATATTAAGAGGACATCTTCAATCAGCTGCTGCTGCCTCCACAGGACACACAGTGGTTGCACTGCGGCATATACCACCACCACCACCAGCACCATCATCACTACCTCCTACACCACTGACACTGCTAGATACTAGCACCACAACTGCTTAATGATACAACCATTATCATCACCACTACCACACTACCACCAACACCACTACCCACTCACTTATAACTGCTACCACCAACGCCGGTACTCACCACTGCTAACTACTGCTACTACCACCTCAACCACTACCATTAACACCAACCCCACTACAACTAACACCACAACCCACATCATCACTACTGCAGCTAACACCACTATCACCAACACCACAACTCACTTATTCCCACTACTACTACAACTACCGCTACTACTATAACTACTGCTAACACTACTACTACCACCACCACTCCTTACATCATTACTACTACTACTACTGCTACAATACTATGCACTTCACTGCTACTATTACCACCACTACCCACATCTACCATCACAGCTACTCACATTATGACTACCACCACCACCACCATTACTACAACCACTACAACAACTGTAACCTGTACTACCAGCACTACAACCACCAACACTATCACCACAACCATCATCATTCCTACCACTACTACCCACACAAATTTCACCACTACCACCACCACCGCCACCGGAACTATGAAAATAATAAGATGAAAGGAAGAGAGGGATGGAAGGGGTGCAGTTGGGTGTGGGTGGTTGTGGGGTAAGTGATACTAGTGATTGTAGTAGTGGTTGTAGTATGCTAGTGGTTGGGGCAGGTCGGGAAATTTTAATTAGTTTTTATAAAGAAAACACAGCTGTGTAGGTGCAGGCGCGGCTATGTGGTTAAGAAGCTTGCTTTGGAACCCTGTGGTTTCAGGTTCAGTCCCACTGCACAGTACCCTGGGCAAGTATCTTCTGCTACTGTCCTGTGTGGGCCGACCAGTGCCTTGTGAGTGAATATGATAGACTGAATCTATGTGAAAGCCTGTCAAATATATGTCTGTCTGTTTGTCTACCTACCTATCTATCTATCTATCTATATATCTATATATATATATATATATATATATATAAACATACATATATTTACATACACATATATATATATATATATATATATACACATGCATACATATATATATATATATATATATATATATATATATATATATATATACACACATGCATACATATATATATATATATATATATATTATATATGTATGTATGTATGTATATATATATATATATATATATATATATATATATATATATATATATACACACATTATATATATATATACACATTATATATATGGAGACCCCTTTCGGTCATGACTGACCATGGGATTGCACCTAGAAAGTTACCCTGCCGGGCACAAGTCCGGGCAAGGTTGTTTATGGAAGACCAGTAGTTGCCCATGCATACCGGCCTCCCCTCTTCACACCACCAATGTTATCCCAGGGAAAGGCAAAGGGGCCGATACAGCTTGGCATCAGTGACGTCAACACTCATTTCTACAGCTGAGTTAACTGGAGCAATGTGAAATAAAGTGTCTTGCTCAAGAACACAACTCACAGCCCGGTCCAGGATTCGAACTCACAACCTCACAGTCGTTAGTTTGACGCTCTAACAACTGAGCCATGCACCATCACTTTTTTTTACGCTTACAGCACCTAGGTTTCCCAAGCGGTCACCCATCTAAGTACTAACTAGGCTTGACGTTGCTTAACTTCGGGGATTGGACGAGAACCGGTGCTCTCAACGTGATATGGCCGTAAGCAAGACCTACCACCTCTCTCTTTCTCTCTCTCTCTCTGCAACAGAGCTGGGTACCAACTACCTCCATCTCTCTGTAGCAGACTTGTAGTACCAACTACCTACCTCTTTCTCTCCCCTTTTATCCCTCTACAACATATGTAGTAGTACCAGTTACCTCCCTCTCTCTCTCTGTCTCTCTCTCCAACAAACGTGGTACCAACCACTCACTCGATTCTCTTTATGCATACAACAAACATCTGCAGCTGCACAAATAGCCCCCTCCCTCAAAGCCTCTTCAAGTTCTAGCCCTCACCATCAGTGTGTGTCTTTCCTGGTGCCCACACATCCTTAACATAACAAGAACTGCATCTCAAAGACTGGCCTCCCTCTGTGGAACTATGAAGGAAATGGTAGTAGTGGTGGTGATGATGATGATTGTGTTGACAATGCTAATGGTGTTTTGTTGAGACAGTAATTCCATTCCAGTTACTGTTTAATAAGACCGTTTGTATTGTTTCTTACTTCAAAGTGTTCTAGTTGACAGAGTGATAGAAGGTGAAGGAAGAGCAGGCGTGGAGTGAGGGTTAGGGGTCTTTTATTAGTTGAGTGAAAAACTAAAAAAAAAAATAAAATAAAATTGCTTCTTCAAGTTGTTAGCGTTAGGAACAGCATCCAGCCATAGAAACCATTCCAAAACTGATATGAAACACCAGGACAAGACACGAACACCACACACACATACACACACACACACAAGCCTAGTCAGATGTTAACCAATGATGACTATGACGACGACGATGATGATGATGATGAATCATGTCTCTGCTGTAGAGGTGGAGGAAGAGAGAGACAGACAGACAGAATTGGTTGGTTATTGCTATTGATGTTGTCTTATGGACAAAATCATTTTCAGAGAGCGATGCTGTTTGGGTTGGTTGATGATTAAATTGGTTTTGGCCAAAGGATGATAAAGAATTCCAATAGAGCAATGAAGTGGGAAGGAAGATGAGAGAGAACCAATGGAAGTGAACGAAAATAAATGGGATATGTTGGGAGTTACAGTTTACCAATGTGTAAGGCATCGATGCATAATTATCATCAACATCACCGTTTTCGCCATTATTGTCATCCTCCTCATCATCATAAGGCGTTGTTGCTTAGCCCCACATCTGCCTTGATTCTGCAGACTTACCGTATTTTCCAGCATACAAGCCAGACAAAACAACTTAGGTTGACTTATGCACCAAGATGACTTTGTAAGGCTGAAAATTCCATGTGAAATGCAGCAGGACTTGGAAAGATGGTGATGGTGTGGTTTGCGCTACACCCTACATTGGCTTGTGTGCCAGAAAGTACAGGATGGTCAAAGATCTTACAGCTTTGACCAGCCTGTATTTTGTAGATCTTTGTTAAGATAACAAAAGTGTGATTTGAGGATGTTCGGTTGGTGTTTTTAGTGGTGGTGGGGGGCAATGTAGAATAAAGATGTGACACACACTGACAAATATTTTGTACAAGATGGGATTCTCTTCATGTCATGGGTTCAATTCCAGCTCTCAACCGTTATTTCGCTTGAGTATAAACTGGAGGCCTTGGAGTAGGGAGGGAGGATGTTGATGCTGGATAACCACCACCACCAACAACAACAACAACACCACAATCATCATCAGCACTATGACCATTAACATTGCCATCACAAGGACCACACTACCACAACCAGTACCCTGCCATCAACACCACAATCATCATCAGCACTATGACCATTAACATTGCCATCACAAGGACCACACTACCACAACCAGTACCCTGCCATCAACACCACTGCTACTACCACTACCAGCCCCATCTCCACCACCACAACCACTACCGTCATCAGCATCACCACCACCCTCACCATAAACACCACTAGGCATCATAACTACAACTACCTCCACAACCACAGCCATCACCACTTCCACCATCATCAGTTACTAAAACCACCACCACCACCACCACTACTACTACTACTACTACTACTACTACTACTACTACTACTACTACTACGACCACCACAACTACCACCACCATGGCAGTAACACCCCCACACTGCACCCCCGCTGTTTTTTTCCACTTCTTCCTCAACCACCAAACAAGTGAATTCAAGATGAACAAAATATTTATCCGTGTTTGTGTATGTGTGTATAAATATATATATATATATATATATATATATATATATATATATACATATATAGAGATAGATAGATATATTTGTATGTATGTGATATCATCCTGATCATCATAGGTTCAATTCTTATACATGTCACATACACATTCATGCATTGTTTCCTTTTGTTTTCTGGGGGTTTTTCAATTTTTTTCTTTTTTTTTTTTTGTAAAATTTTCGTTTTGTGTGTGTGTGGTTGCGATTTCAAAGGTCTCAATTTTTTTGTTTTCTACCTGTTTTTGTTTTTTTTTTGCATTATCACAGACAATCCCCCATCCCCATTTTCTCCTTACCCCTACCACTTCTATGCCTTTTTTTTTCTCCCTACCTTCCTTTATGCGCATCTGTCTTTCTTGCCGCAAAACACATGTAGCGGAGGCAATATATATACACACACATACACATATATATGTATATACATGTGTATGTATACACATATATGTATGAATGTGTGTGTATGTGTGTGTGTATATATATATATATATATATATATATGTATATATGTACACACACACACACACATTCATACATATATGTGTGTGTATATGTGTATGCACACACACATGTATATACATATATACGTGTATGTGTGTGTATATATACTCACACACACATATATGTATATATACACATTAATGTATATATATGTATACATATACACACACACATATATATATATAAACACACACATATATGCACACACAAACGCACATACATATATAATATATATATATATGTGTGTGTGTGTGTGTTTGTATGCATGTATGTATGTATACACATATACACACACACATGTTGTGGACTGACTGTGGAGGTGTGACAGCAACAGCGGAGAATTAACTAGCTGCTGCTGTCGCTGCTGCTGCAGCTACTACTACTACTACTGCTGCTGCTGCTGCTACTAATCGTTACATGAACATGTAAGTATTGGGAATTCTACTCTACCAAGTGGTCTTCACCCTCTCCTTTCTCTCCCTCTCTCTCACTCTCTTTCTCATTCCCTTGCCTTTTACCAGACTCTTCTTCAGTCTTCTTCAGTCTCTCCGTCTGACACAAACCAATTCTTTTGTGTGCAAAATGGGCAACCGCTACCTCGACCCTAGATTTACTAAAACCTCTTATTAACCCACTCATTCCACAACACACACATACACACTCTCTTTCTATATATATTTATATATATACACAATCATATATTTACATATATATATATATATATAAATATACACCCCTATTCATATACGTGAGTAGTCTTGTATTCCTTTACTGTTGATGTCGTTGATGTTGTTGTTGTCCATTTCCTCTCATCATCATCATCATTATTATTATTATTATTATTATTATTATTATTATTATTAATGTTGTTGTTGTTTGCCCATTTTTACCTATGTAAACCCCCCCCACCCCTTTGTGTGTTTTTTGATGTTGATGTACAGTTGCCAACATCTCAGGCTCTTGTGGCCAATATAAGAACCCATTATTATTATTATTATTATTTATTATTTTAAACATTTGATTTCTAATTTCGCTCCGTTTATCTTCTTTTTTTTTTTTTCTCTTTCTGAAACGGTTACCGAATGTTGCTTCCTCTCCCACATATATTTTATCTATTTGTTTTATTTGTTTATCTGTTTTTATTCCATCACCATCATTGTTTTAATCAAGCATTTGTATATTTGGCAAAATCTTTACTGCCATCATCATCATCACCATCATCAGCATCACCATTACCTTTTCTATCTTCATTGTAACCGTTACCTTCGTTTGTTTTCCTCCTTCCACCACCCATCATCATGCCGCCTCCATCCTCATCATCGCCACCAACCTCATACTCTTAGTCCTCACTCTTATCATCATCATCATCATCATCATCATCGTAGTCGTCGTCATTTCCATAAGCAGCAGCAGCACCCCCCCCCACCGCCCCCCTCTATAGCATCATCATCATCATCATCACCACCATCATTGTCAATCATTGTCATTATCGTTGTTGTGAGTGTTGCATCTCGTCCTGTCTCTTTTCACACTGAATCGTTGTACGAGAGAGTAAAAGGCTTGGTGACTGAACTGAACTGTATCTACAGGCACGCGTGTGTGAGTGCACACACACACACACACACACACACACACACACACACACGCACGCACATGCATACACACACATACTTATGCAAAATGCTGACACAGATAATATTCTCACATACACACACATAACATGCACCCGCCACACTGATACAAAATGCAGACACACATATATACCTATATACATCTAACATGCTCACACATACCCACACACGTACACACAACATGCTCACACACACACACACACCCAAAATGCACACATCTAACATGCACATAGACACACACATAGCATACACATTCACATGCACAGACACACATAACATGTACATATATACATAACGTACACATATATACATAATATGCACACACACCCACATATATATATATATATATATATATAATGTTCATCATCATCATTATCATCTTAAGAACATGCTCATATATTAAATTTACATTTGTAAACATGTATATACATATCACAAAGACATTCCTTCTGAATATATACACATGTATGACTGTGTGTATGTGATATTTTGTTAGAGAAAACCCACCCATCACTTGTGAGCTTGGAAGACTAGATCTGAAATGATGATGATGACAATGATGATGATATTGGTGATAGTGGTGATGATGATGTATATTCATTTTCTTTTTTTTTTTTCCAAGTCAATGTTTCATTCTGTTGCTACTCTGAGTTTCATTTTTCCATCATGTTCTTTTCTTACATGTGTGTGTGTCTGTGTATGTTTAATGTTAAAATGTCTATTTGGATTGTGCATATAATAATGTGTATAATATTGAACTATTAGCTTTGTCATCTGGAATATTTATGCACAGACATACACACAAACACACCAGCACATAGGTATGTGCATGCATGCATGTGTGTGTGTTGTATGTATATATATATATATATATATATATATATATATATATATATATATATTATATATATATATTTTTATCTTTTACATGTTTCAGTCATTGGCCTGTGGCCATGCTGGAGCACCAATTGCACAAATTGAACCAAGTACATATCTCTTGGCCTCGGTACTTAGTCTACCGGTTTCGTTTACTGAAGCAACACCAGTTGTGAAGCATTGGGTATGGGACAAGCCCAAAGACACACACACACACAAGCATACATGTATGCGCATGTGTGTGTGTGAGCATGCCTGCACGTGTGTGTGTTGTTATAAGCAAGGGCATCCAGCCGTAGAAGCCATGCCAAAGCAGACCACATATCTCGGTGCTGTCTGGCATCAATATAATATATATGAATGTATGTATGTATGTATGTATGTATATTATATATTAATGCAGGTATGTATTTATACACACACACACGCACACATGTAAATTGTTCCCTCCTTGTTGTACCTCTAATATTTATTTACACAGATACACAATAATTTCTGAAAATGTAAGAGATTTATATAGAAATATCATGAAGTAAGTATTTTAGTTTTGCCTGTTGTAAGAAAGGTAAATCTATCTCCCCCCACCCACTCTCACTTTTCTACACACGCAGATGAAGATGAATGCCACAACATCACCGTAATTTATTATCAGGCTTTATACTATTTATTGTTATCATTGTCATTAGAGCAGAACATTGAGTGGGGCGGGGGGGGGGGCATGTAGAATCAGTCTAGCACCAAGGTAGGGGCCGGTAGTAAATGGAATATCGGGGAAGGGGGGATGGTGGACAAGGGGTGTTTACTGATTTCAGCCAGAGGCTGTGGCCATACTGGAGCACTGCCCTTAATGCAGTTATTTTATATTCCACACTCACTTCCCGGCTCTCTTTCTACCTCTCCCTCGCTCTGGAACCCTTTCTGGTGAATTTACCTGTGAAGCTGCCCCCAGGTAAAGCTGTGCATTACTGAAGCACTGGTCTTAGTTTGGTGTGGTATTTAGATTACATTCCTTTGCCATTTTCATGTTCAAATCCCACCAAAGTTTACGTTACCTTTCATCTTCCTAAGTTCTATAAATTAAAGGATCACTCAAGAATTGTTGTCAATAAAAACAACTCCACTCCTCAAAATTCTGTGCTCGGGGTTAAATTTAATATTATTATTATTATTAGGGCGGCATGCTGGCGGAATTGTTAGCACGCCAGGTGAAATGCTTAGCAGTGTTTCATCTGCCGTTTAGTTCTGAGTTCAAATTCCGCCGGGTTCAACTTTGCCCTTCATCCTTTCAGGGTCGGTAAAATAAGTACCAGTTGAACACTGGGGTCGATGTAATTGATTCATCCCCACCTCCCCCAAGCTGCCCTTGTGGCAAAAATTTTAAATAATAATAATAATAATTATTATTATTATTATTATTATTATTATTATTATCATTACAGCAGCAATGCTTAGTGGTCTTTCCTCTCTCTTTATGATCTGAGTTCAAATTCCACCAAGGTCAGCTTTGTCATTCATCCTTTTGGTGTGGGGGGGGGGGGTCAATAAAATACGTACCAGTTAAGTGCTGGGTTGATGTAATCAACTTACCCCCTTACCCAAAATTACCAGCCTTGTGCCCAAATTTGATATCAGTATTGTTATTATTATTATTATCATCATTATTATTATTATTATTATATAAAGGCAGTAAGCTGGCAGAATCGTTAGTACGCCGGGCAAAATGCTCAGTGGCATTTCTCCCGTCTTTACATTGTGAGTTCAAATTCCACTGAGGGCAACTTTCATCCTTTCGGGGGTCGATAAAATAAGTACCTACTAAACACTGGGGTCAGTGTAATCGACTAGTCCCCTCCCCCAAAATTTCTGGCTTTGTGCCTTTAGTAGAAAGGATTATTATTATGTATTTATTGTCCCTTTTTCAATGAGGCTAGGGATGAGAGTTAAGGGTGCTGGATTAAAGCAATGAAACTGAAACATTCATGGTTTGTGCAGATGTGGCCCTCACCCGGAAATTGAGTCTCTGGCTTGGCAAACCCAGCTTAACTGCAACATAGCTCTTCCTCTACTGCAATTCCAGTCTCCCTTTTCTGTGTCCCTTCTGTCAACAACTTCCATTTAGTGGATCCCCTATGCTGTTGCTTGGCCTGCGACGTGTAGTAGAAACAATATCAGATATTACTGTCTTAAATGAAAAAGGAAGGACCTATTAAATAATTTGTTGTGATGGTCATGGTTGGCACACTGTTTTATTATAGGTTTGTTGAATGAGGTTTCTAATAAGTCAAGCAACCATTTAATATAATATAGGACAGGTTACCACCATTACATGATATTTCTCCCTGCTATATCAAACAGTTGCATTGCATTTTTAATTCAGATATATATATTTGTGAATATTTTCTGACTTACCTTTCTTATTAATTGATTAATTAATTAACTAATTATTGTTAATTCAGTTAATGAATTTCTACAATTTCTTTTAAAGTTACTTTCGTTTTCCATTTGTTTCTTACTTTTCCGAAAGTTTTATATCTCTGCGAAAACTGTAGAGTTTCACCAAGATTGGCACCTACGGGGCAACACATCAACCTACACACAAATACACATATGACTGGCTATGGTCAGTCCAGGGCTATAGTTGAAGACAATTACCAAGGTGCCTTGAAGAGGAACTGAATCCAAAATCATATGGTTTGGAGAGTAAACATCTTCATGAAAGATTCATGCTCGGCCGATATACATATGTGTGTGTAATAATAATAAGAATAATAAAAAGCAGCGAGGTGGCAGAATCGTTAGCATGCGGGGCGAAATGCTTAGCAATATTTTGACCATCGCTACGTTCGGAGTTCAATTTCCGCCGAGATCGACTTTGCCTTTCATCCTTTCGGGATCGATTAAAGAAGTACCAATGGAACACTGGGGTCAATGTAATCGACTTAACCCCTTTGTCTGTCCTTGTTTGTCCCCTCTATGTTTAGCCCCCTGTGGACAGTAAAGAAATAAATAATAATGATAATAATAATAAGCTTATTTATTAATGACATAAGGCCTGAAATTTTGGGGTAGGGGACCAATCGATTACATCAGCCCCAGTGTTTCACTGGTACTTAATTTATTGACCCTAAAAGGATAAAAGGCAAAGTCGACCTCGGTGGAATTTGAACTCAGAACGTAAGGGTGGACAAAATGCCACTGAACATTTTTCCTGGCATGCTACCGATTCTGCCAGCTTGGCACCTCAATGAGAATAATAAAGGCAGAAGAATGGATTCTATGGTCTTGCTACAATGTTTAATCACAATATCCCTTCATTGATGGAACAGATTGTTTATCTGTTGATTTGTGTTATACTGTCTCTTGTTATTTTTATATTTGATTTTGTCTTTTGTTATTTATTTTCTCTCTCTCCTTCTGTCTCCACATACACACACACACGTATATATATATCTATATATATGACTCAACAGTTCATATTTATTAACAAAACTGTTCTGTTCTCGTGTTATTTAATTACTTTATTCACTTACCTGTTTCCATTTTATTTCAAATATATTTACTTTCATTTTCGAAATGCCCAAGGGAAACTGCTAATTTACTCCATTGTCCTTGTTCTACCTAATTTTGATTTTATTTTATATGTACCAGTGTGTGTGAGTGACTCTAATTAAACATGTAGATGTGGTCTCAAGTGTTACATACATACCTGTTTATATTATACATATTTTTATAAGCATATGTGTACATATGCATACATATATATATATATATATATATATATATAGCTGTAAGACTAGTTCATTATAAATGTCCTGAAAACTCCTCACAGCCTTGGATTTGTTATCTCATTCAGTCTAATATATATATATATATATATATATATACATACACATGTTCAGACACATATCTCTTCCTCTCATATGTATATATTTGAATGTGTGTGAGATGCAAGTTAAGCTTGTAGGTGTCATCTTGTGTTTATGACATACATATAAATATATGTATGTCATTGTTCCGTTTTATTTCAAAAATTTCTGGCCAATAGAGAAAGCTGGTTTCTAGCTTATATCCAAGGCTCCTTCATTGGAATTTGAACATCAAAAGAAAATTTTTTATGTATATATGTAACTTTCTCACCAAGATTATTTTTTTTTTTAGTGTAAATGAATGTGCACACATCTTTCTGTGTATATTTACACACAGACTCACACATAATGTATGTATTCATTTACAAACTGATTGTATTCATTTAGAAACTGATTGTCTTCATCCAGGCATTGATGCCATTATGTTGCAGTGTTCCTACAGCTGTGCCACTGTGCAGTGTTGCTCTAAGTGATGCCACAGAGCCGTGATATTGCAGTGTTACCATTGTGACGCCACAGTGCAATGATATAACAGAGTGTTGTCATAATGGTATCACAGCGTTATGATCCATGTGGAATCCTCTGTTAATTTATTTTTCTTCCTATTTCCATTTTCTACAGATTACTGGAAGACCAATTGCAGGAAACTGAGAAGAAATCCAAACACCTTGAACAAGATCTGCGCCAACAGATCGAGGAACTTAGCAAAGAGAATGATCGCCAAAAACAAGTTATCAGCCAGGTAAAGGGTCACTTCCTTTGTTTCATTTTCTTTAACAACCTGTGTTTGACCATTGAGAAGATAAAGTGTGTGTGTGTGTGCGTGTGTGTCTATGAAGAAATGGGTACAATTTTTCATATTTGTATGTCTGCTATGTAGGTTTATCATTGCAAAAGCATATCCAAAATATGATCATTCAAGAACGGAGCGGAATGAATGTGATTGAAGAAATTGAAAGCATAAGTTCCACTGGCCCGGACATTTCGCAAAGCCCACAAACAACAGGTGGATGTGCATTTGCTGACTGGCATCCAAAAGATCAGAAAAGGCCACTTGGGAGAAGACCTCCACATCGATGAGGAGACGGTGTAGTTAAACTATTTGGGCCCCGACGGAAAAGGGCATGATCAAGAAAAGATTGGAAGCATATTGTGACTAGTGGTGTATAACAACATCTGATAGTCTGATCAATACAGTGATATCATACCTTGATACTGAGCACACAGGGTTCTCCATTAACAGGCCTCCAATTAGCCATTACTTGTTGGTCAGCTTTAACTCTCTAATAAGAAATTAAATATTCTAGATTATTCCAACTGACTAATTTATAAAGAATAAAATATTTTGAATGACACAACAATGTGCTTTAATACAAACAATGGACTATAATAATTGTTGTAATAAAATTCCTTCTTCAGGGATATCTGAAGAAGGAATTTATATTGCCTGATGAAATGGGGTGGTTATACAATAATGTTAAATTATGTAATATCTTGTAATTATTATATATTATTGAATAGATAACCACTTTATTAAAATGAGTGTAGCAATGTTTTGAGCTATCCATTCATGTTTCTTTACTGTATATATGAAAATGTAAATATTATTTGGCGGAAAAACACAATGAAATTTTGCCACCATGGTCATTGATTTAAAATTTTGCTAAAATTGATTAGTACCAGTAACATACAAGGGATGATTTTATCAGCAAAACTGCTTCCTTCTGCATAATATTACTTTACTTGGAAACAGATGAGGGTTGGCAATAGGAAGGGCATCCAGCCATTCAAAACCTGTCTCAACTAATTCCATCCAATCTTTGCAAGCATGGAAGAGTGAACTTGAAATGATGTGGTGGTGGTGGTGATGATGATGAGGAGGAAGAGTGATGGTTTGTCAGTTATTAAGTCTGCAGAAGATTATTATTATTTCAGAATGAATTGCAATGAATAGATTTGGTTCCTGTTGTATTTCTATGATAATGTAGTTCTTGTTGTTGTTGTTATTCTTTCTTGTTCACATATTTAATAATATCTTATATGATGTTTAATTTCAGCTTAATTCAATTGCAACAGTATGTATATACCTACATCGTGCTACATGTCTGTCTCTTTGTCCTTCCAGTCTTAATCAGCATGTGGCATGATTAATCATTAGTCAGCATGTAGTTTCATTAATCATTATACCATTTTTGTTGTTGTTTAGTTTTTGTTTGTGTATTTTTTCCTACCATGACACTAGTTTAAAACTTATGTGTGTGTAAGAAAATAGTTCCCAATTACAACTCTGAGTAAATAATATGCTCTAAAGATGGTTAATAGGTTTTGTGTTATTTTGTCCCAGGTCTGCCCTAGATCAAATGACACATGATGAGAATTATTACAACTGTGACCATCCTGCTTTTTATTTAGATATAGTATATCTAAGACCACATTATCTAGTGTGTCCTTATGGGTTTACATTCTGAGTTCAAATTCTGCCGAGGTCAACTTTGCCTCCTTCCATCCTTTCAAGGTTGATAAAATAAAGTATCATTTGCACCACTCATCCTCACTCTCTCTCTCTTTCTTGCGCCAGATGTAATGGCTTGCTTTCTAAGCAAGCCTCTAACAATTGTCTGGCAACATCTCTCAGGATTGAGAAGTAAACTCAGTGGAGGCGAAGGCAGTGGTGTCAGAAGTGTTGTTGTTATTGTTGCTGTCTGCAATGACAAAGAAAAAAAACGGGTAGTTTGTGAGTTTGGGTAGATTTGTATGTTGTAGACATGGGATTATTGTAAACTGTGTACATTCTAACACTGTTTGTTTCACCTCTGACCTTAACCCTCCTCACCTTTTTTTTTTTTTTTGCTGTTTAATTCTGCATGTTAGATTGGTTTAGTGCAATATTGCAGCAAGCTGTGCATTTTCTGCACAGATTATTTCACCTCACCGAGATGTTTTCAGCAAACTGACTTTGTGTGTGTGTGTATGTGCGCACATTGATTTTTTTTTCCTGTGCATGAACCTATTAATGTGTTGTTGTTGTTGTTCTTGTTCTTGTTCTTGTTGTTCTTGTTATTTAGGGTGGTGGTAACATCAGAGCAGCATACAAAATGCCTTGTGGCATTTTTCGTTATGTCTTTTTAACATTCTGAGTTCAAATTCTGCCTGGGGTGTTGACTCTACCTTTCGTCCCTTGTTGGGATTGAGGAAATAAAATACTAATTAAGTCAATCAGCTATACTGACCCCCCCCCCTCACCTGTGCCACTGTGGCAAATAAAAGAAATCATTTGCAGTTGACTTTACCCCCTCATAATTTCAGAGAGTACAGTATGGCAAGTACATAGAGAATAAAACAGAAACTCAAAATAGACAAAACTGAGGAGAGTACATGGTGACCCTTGAAAGCAATATCATCAACTTTGTCCCTTCTCCTCTATACTGTTCACCACCTGACTTTAAGGGACTTCAAGATAGTATTTCTCTATATTTCTTTTAGGTTCTTCTATTCTTACTGGCTCTTATTTTACTCTTTTATATGAGTTGGCCGTAAATTCACAGGGCCTTGTATTTTGTAAAGGTTGGGCATATAAATGATTAAATCAACCCCAGTACTTGATCAAGCACTTTAATGTTGTTGACCTTGTAGAAAGATGGACAACAAAACTGACCTTAAGAGCTTTGAATATAAGGGGCCATCATCAAATGCTGCACAGAATTTTTGTCTGATGCTCTACCATTTCTGCTAGTCTACTAATATTGTGTGTGTGTGTGTGTATGCACGTATGTGTGTATATATATATATGTATGTATATATATATATATATATATATATATATATATATATAATGTCCGTGCATATATATGTATGTATGTGTGTGGTTTCTTGTGTATATCACTAATCATGTTTTTGTATAATTTCTATATTGAGTGTTAAACAAAATTTATAAAACTTTTACCTCACGATTGCTTTTGTTGTTGTTGTTGTTGTTGTTGTTGTTTAACCCCAGGTCAGCCTTGGTTAAATAGACCAATGATCAAAGGCAACCCAGCCATGATTAAACTGTTTTTCTTTTGTTTTTGTGTTTGGTTTAATATATTTGAAGACAACATTGTTTGTGCCATTTCTGCTTATTAAAAATCTAGAGTGTGTTTTGAGGGAGATTTGATGTTATTTTTAGCAAATCGAGGCTGTTGGGATCTGGTCATAATTGACCATGATGAAATAATCTGTTTCACCAGGCAATGTATTTGCGGTACTCAGTTATGTCCTCTTGCTTTTCAACATCCTTGTTTGTTGAAGTAGTTGTATGCTGTCAACTTAATGTGACAGTCCCATGAAGGGAATAATACTACTGTTGTTTAGACTTAGGAAGCTGCACCACTTCCTGTCGGCCTTGACACGTTTCCTGTGTCCTTATGTTTACAAGGGGTGGGGGGACAAGCACTTCCACCCACCTCTCCCAGGGATAGTGTGGCTTTCTGAAATCTTTAAGTATTAACATTTTGTAAGATATCTTAATCTTGTGTTTAGATTAATTACCAAAACTGTTGATGTTATTCAAGTTTAGCCTTTTTTTCAGCTATACATAAGCTGCATGTTTCATTGCTATGAATAGGTGGTCTATTCTTGCCCAAGATTTTCATTTGACATTGAAGTCAATACCATGCACTTTTAAGTACCAAATGTAACTAAATAATGCAGTTGCATTTCTCTTCTGTATGTGTCTTGTGCATTTTGGAGAATCGATGGAAATCACATTTAAAGATCCTGGAATAAAATACAAGATTGTAATCACAAATCAAACCAGTATACTGTGAAGATGGGATAATAGTGTGTGTGTGTGTGTGCTAAAGTTTCTATGTCAAGCTATAACAACAACAATTTTACATTAAACTGAAATATTACTCAATACTTTGTGTTGAGTACATATTTATTATACTTCAAAGTCACTATCAGCACCATTCTTGTAAATGAATAATACATGTATGTACACACACATACACACACTGTGAAGATGAGGTTAATTGTATGAATATATAGATATTGTTAAAATAGACAGCGTATAGCTGATTAGTAATCTGGGAAATGATGATCTTAATTACAACTCATTTCAGGCATTTAATCCTAGTAGCTTTAATTATCTTTGTCTCATCTCATCATTTGTTTATCGTTTTCCATTTCTAGAACCTCTCATCTAAAACCGGTGATGAAATCAGTGTTACTATGGGACAAGATATCATACGAATCACAACAGAGAACTTGGTATGTTCTTCCTTGAATTTCTTTCTTGATTATTAGCATCCACCATTGTCTTCATTATCAATGATGCCGATGACAAAATGTCTCTCCTCCATGGTTCATTTTGTGGCAGATTTCTATAATAATCCCTTGTAACTTTTTTTTTTATTTTGGGGAATTTTCAGAACATTTTTGCATATTTATGTTCTACACATGGAAATTCATACAATTATGAAAAAAAAATATTTTTCTTTAATTTTTCGAATTTTTTTTTTTTTAAATCAGAGTTCAAAATATGAACAATCCAAATTTTTTTTGTAATCAACTTCAAAAGCTTACAATTGTTTCTACTATAATTAAGAAGCATTGCACTCAGAGCTGAGGGCTTGGGTGGCATTTTATAACCTCTTCAGAGCCATAATAAATGAAATGCATGTTTATTTTGGAAAGCATTTAAATATATATATATATGCAAATTTAAATATGCATACACACATATGTATTGGCCAAACTGTTACACCTTTATCTAAGTCCTCTCTCTGTAAAGGGATCATTATATACATTCTCTATATTTTGCCTGTATATACACACACATTTCACTTTCTATACAGGAATTACGTGAAACTGTCAGCAAACAAACCGAACAGATCAGAAAATTGAAGAAAACACTTAAAGTATATGCTCGCAAACTAAAAGCTGGTGAAGGTATGTTTCTTATATATATGGCTTCTCTTGAATGTCTTAAACATCTTCCCCGACTTTATCCTTAAATATACACATCTCAGATAGATGTCTTAAAGATGAGGCCCCTCAGCTCCTTAGCTTCTCATCTAAGAGAAAGTAACTCCGTATAAATCCTGCATCCTGACAATTACAATGCTTGTAGCACTTGTTCCACCAGGCCACAATGCAAGTGAGTAGGACTGGCTCTGCACAAACCATGCTCACCATAATAATATTCTTTATGCTGGTTGTGCAGCTGTATCCTATGTATATTCCCCTTACATTTGTCTTAACCTCTCACACATGCATTACTTATATACATCCCATAATTGTATGTCTTAGATATACTTCTATCATACGGATAGTAACTGCTCACCTGTATGCCTTAAGTACATACCTCGCAAATGTTTATCTTGGACATACTCTTCTCGTGTATATCTTAATCTCTTGTCAAGTTTATCTTAAATATCTCATCATGGATATCTTAAATTATATACCTCTTACATGTTTTAAATATATTTTTCTATTACATAAGTATTAATATTTTTTTTCATATAAATGTAGTAAAGAAAAAAATTAATTAATGAAAGATGAAGAGAAAATATTTTAAACAGTCCCTGACTAGTGTACTTTGTTTTATATTAGTTATTAGCTATTATTATTATCATTATTATTAGTATTATTATTATTATTATTATTATTATAAAGGTGGCAAACTATCAGAATCGTTTGCATGCCATGCAAAATGCTTAGCAGCATTTTGTCTGTCTTTATATTCTGTGTTGAAATTCTACCAAGGTGGACTTTGCCTTTTATCCTTCTGGGATCAATAAAACAAGTACCAGTTGCGTACTGGGGTTGATTTAATTGACTTATCTCCTCCCTGATCTTGCTGGCCTTGTGCCAAAATTTGAAGTCATTATTGTTATTATTATCATTGTTATTATCAAGGCGGCGAGTTGGCAGAATCATTCGCAGACTGGATGAAATGCTTACCAGTATTTCGCCGTTAGCAGTATTTGCAACATTCTGAGTTCAAATTCCGCTGAGGTCAACTGTGCCTTTCATCCTTTCATCCTTTCAGGGTCAATAAATTAAGTACTAGTGAAACAGTGGGGTCAATATAATCGACCAGTCCCGTCCCCCAAAATTTCAGGCCTTGTGCTTACAGCAGAAAGGATTATCATTATTATTATTATTATTATTATCATTAGACAATGAACTGGTAAAATCGTTAGCACATTGGACAAAATGTTTCACAGTATTTTGTCCATCTTTGCATTCTGTTTCCAATTTCTGCCAGCATTGATTCTGTCCTTCGTCCTTTTGGGATCGATAAAGTAAGAACCAACCAAGTACTGAAGTCAATAAAATTGACTGGACCCCCCCTCTCCCCGCTCCCCCAAAATTTCAAACCTTGTGCCAATTGTAAAAAGGATTGTTATTATTATTATTATGATTATTATTATTATTATTATTATTATTATTATTATTATTATTCATTAACGTTATTCTTTTTATATATTCAACCATTATATTTCATCTTTTTCTTCTAACTTTCTAAAACCAAAAAAAAAAAAAACTAACAAAAAAAAAACAAAACAAAACCCAACAACAACGAAACAACTATTGTTAGGTCCATTCCGAAGATTCCAGAGTCTCGTATCAGCCACGTCTTTGAGTCCGACATCGGGTAAGATTATGTCAGTGATCGATGTCACCACCATCCAACCCCCACCACATGCTGTATCCACTCTGGCAGTATGTGGTAGCATGAAAAATAAATCCCTTTTTTTTGTTTTTTGACTGCTATTTAATTTCTTTCTTTCTTTCTTCTTTTGAAATTTTAATATCTTTGTGTAAAGTTGTTTCAACACTTACCAATTTCCTCCTCTTCCTTCTCCTCTCACATGTGTTCTTGCCAAATTCTTTCTTTATACTTCTGTTGAAGAAGAATTCCAAAATTGGAAGACGAGCAAAAAAAAATAATTATAATAGTAATTTATAGATTCATGCATGGCTGTGTGGTTAACACTGTTGCTTTGCAACCTTTTGGTTTCAAGTTCAGTCCCACTATGCAGCACTTTGAGCAGGTGTGTCTTCTTCTCTAACTCAGCGCCTCTGAGCCAACTAATGCTTTGTGAGTGAATTTGGCTGATGGAAACTGTGTTGAAGCTTGTATCATCATCATCATCATCATTAAATGGTAGAAAAACTAACTGTACACCTGACCATACACAAATAAGAGGAATGACCAGTGAAATTGGACTCCCATATGCTAGAAATAGATGCCGAATCATCTAACCACGAAGAATATGTTCAGCGAGATGACAGACCATAAAAGGGCAAGACAAATGAAAAAATACTAAATAAAAAAACGATTAACCTCCGTACCAATGGTTTCATCTGTTAATACTTACATAAGTAAATATCTGCAGGCTCATCAGTGTAGTCTGCCGTTTTATTAAATTTGTATACCTGACCATGTGGTTACGGACCCCAGTTTTAATACCAGACACACCGAGGCACTGCAAGGGGATGTGACTCTGCTCTTTTCAGCATCCCCATCCCTGGCAGGCAAAGAGTTTGTCGAATCTTCATGACTAAATAATCAGCTGAATGAAAGATGATCACCTGCAAAACCTGATTCCACCTCTGCTCAGAAACGAAATGGATGGTGGGGTGGGGGAAAGCTGTAGATAATGGAGACAACATAGGCTAAAATATTAAACAGTGAATATTGACTATTAGAGGAAACAGTTCAAAGCAAGAAATGTGTGTGTGTGTGTGTGTACATGCGTAACTGTAATGGTGAATACTAGTAATAGTAATGGCTGCTGTGACTAAATGAAACCCATCTATGTTTGAAATACTGTACCGTCTGGCATCCAAGTTCGAATCTCACCCTGGCTATACTTGGTGTTGTAGCCTTAATCCATTGCCTGATCCTTGGGTACTTTTGGTGGAGTTCACTTTGGCCTTTGATTTAAGAATATCTTCCACCCTCCTTCTCCCCCCCCCCACTGTCTCCCCTCTGAACAAACAGAAAACTTAAAGGCTATAAAAATGTGTGTCGATGTGTTAATCATTTGTAGTGTTATGTGACCTAAAACTGGGTGTTTGGATTCGATTGTACCATAATCCTGTCAAGCGCAACATGTGCTAAGTCCTTCTTGGAGACATACCTTAAGATTCTTCAATACATTTGTTAATCTAAATATATTGTGACCTAAACGGAGCCAGAAATTGATCAGTACCCCCCCCCCCCCCCATGTGACATTAGTGATGATAATTAGCTGTTAATATTTTCTGAAATATTTAAGGCAACATGTTTCCAGAAACGTTAACATGCTGGACTGATTGCTTAGCTGCGTCTTGTCCATCTTTACATTCTGAGTTCAAATTCTGCCGAGGTCGACTTTGCCATTCATCCTTTCGGGGTCTATAAAATAAGGACCAGGGACAAGGTCATTGACTCATCCCCTTCCCCAAACTTGCTGGCCTTGTGCCAAAAATTTGAAATCAGATTTTTCTGAAATATTTCAAAATTAGTGCCCACCCAAGCACATTTTTGCATGTGGATTATCTTCTTTTTTTTTTTTTTTTATTAATTTCCCCTTTTCTTTTTCTTCTTCTTTTCCTCCACCATTTCACAGACTGCATCCTGCAATGTTTTTCGCAACATGTGTGTCCCTGAATGTCTTATGGACACTGTAATACCAATGTTGTTTAATTTTGTTGTTGCTGTTGTTGTCTTTTTAATACACTGACTACACCCCCCCCCCGTCCACCCCTCCTCTACCGCTCTCCTTGCCTGCTGCTGTAGGTGCTGATGCTGCTAGATGTGAACATATTGTTATATACCCTTCAGTTTCTTTCACACTACTCTGTGCCACCGTGTCTCCCTCTGTGACTTTATATATGCATGGCCTCCTTGTAGACACTTCACTGTCACCAACAACAACCATATTGCTCACATAATGTCACCATGTCACATGATCGTCACCTGTATCTGTACACAAACACCAGACCACATGTCTCCTACATGTATCTATACACTGACATCAGATCACACAATTCCCACATGTATCTGTACACCAACACTAGATCATACGACAGCCAGATGTACCTGTACACTAACATCAAATCATACAACTCCTACATGTACCTGTATGCCAAATCCTGGCCACATGATTCCCACATGTGTCTGTACACCAACGCCTCATCATTACATAGATAAAATCTCCTGAAAACAAAGAAACAGTAGAGAAAGGAAACATTTATTGTGCATAATTTACTGGTTGGCTTTCGTAAAGAATTTTCAGCCATTGTAGTTACCTGATGCTAAAGTTAGCAGATGTGATCATCTGTTGCTAGTATTAACAGATGTGGTCATCTGTTGCTGATGTTAACCAATGTTGTCTGTTGCTAATGTTAACCAATGTTGTCTGTTGCTAATGTTAACCAATGTCATCTGTTGCTAATGATAGCAGATATTCTCATATGTTACTGTTGTTAACAGATGTAGTCAGCTGTTGCTATTATTAGATGTGATCATCTGTTGCTAATGGTAGCAGATATTCTTATATGTTACTGTTGTTAACAGATGTAGTCATCTGTTGCTATTGTTAGCAGATGTTCTCATCTGTTACTATTGTTAACAGATGTAGTCAGCTGTTGCTATCATTAGATGTAGTCATAAGTATCAGAATCGTTTGCATGCCATGCAAAATGCTTAGCAGCATTTTGTCTGTCTTTATATTCTGTGTTGAAATTCTACCAAGGTGGACTTTGCCTTTTATCCTTCTGGGATCAATAAAACAAGTACCAGTTGCGTACTGGGGTTGATTTAATTGACTTATCTCCTCCCTGATCTTGCTGGCCTTGTGCCAAAATTTGTGCTAATATTTGCAGATGTAGTCATCCGTTGTTATTGTTAGCAGATGTTCTCATCTGTTACTACTGTTAACAGATGTAGTCGTCTGTTGCTAATATTAGATGCTATCTAATGTTAGCAGATGTGTTCATCTGTAGTTACTGTCACCAGCAGATGGAGTCATCCATAGAAGTCCTCACGAAATACAAGTGCATCCATCAGTTTCACGTATCTGTTCATGTGTTTTACATTAACATAAATATTAAACATCTCATGAATTTCAGTTTCTGTTGCAATTCTGTGGAATTATGAAATTTCTGTAGTAATTTTATATCATTCTATAAAAGCTGGAGTAAATCTGATAATTGTGCAATAACTCCTTAAAACATGCTAAAATTTTTGTGATAATTCTATGGAATTTTAAAACAAAATGTAATAATTCTGTGGAATTCTGAAAATTATAAAATAACCTTATGGAATTTTTTGAAAATTTACATTAATTCTCTTGAAATTTGTTTAACTGTGTCCTGACTTCATGCAAATCTGAAAATTTCTTTGAAAATTTTCTGAAATTTTGAAAATATGCTCAGTAAAATTATAGAATTTTGAAACATTTTTTGTGTGTGTATATAATTCTTTGAATGTTGCAAAGTGTGGAATAATCCCTATAAAGCTTGTTGTTTTCTTGTTCCGTTTCCAGCTGCCGAAATTGCTGCTGAATTAGATCGTGATGAACAAGAAGAATCTGGTGTAATGGCTGCTGTTAAACACCAAGAACGGGAATATCTCGGGATGCTGGAATACAACAAGACTGATGAGACAGCACTCATTAAGAACCTTGTATTTGGTAAGAAATGGTTTAATGTTTCTTTTAGTTTATTCTCACTGCTCTTGTTCAGCTCACCAGCAATGTCCTGTAAAGCACAGGCACCTTTCCTTTATAATGATGGAAACAGGCAAGTGATATCCTTACAGCTGTTTCTTGGTTGGATGAGTTCTCCAAGATATGTTTAAGACTGCTCTTAACATTCAGATGTAAGTTCCATCTAGCTTGAATTCCAGTTTTTTGGAAAGTGCCCAGCCTGTTGCTCCATGTAGAAGGACTGACTCTACCTTTGCATTATCTCCCCTTCTTCCTAGCTCTCTTGTGTGACCCCTCCATCCGGCATTCGCCATGATAGATCGCTACCCACTACACATTCTTTATTTCCTCTCCTTCTTTCTTTCTGTGTTCCTTTCTGTGAAAGAGCGTAGGCTCGAAACGTTAAAGACTTTTTCACTTCCCAAGCGTTAAACTAATACATCTGTTTATTGTCTACACCACCTGTCTTTGTCTTTTGTTTTCTGTGAATTCTCCCCCCTATATATATATATATATATATATATATATATATATATATATATATGTATATATATACATATATATATATATATATATATATGTATATATATACATATATATATATATATATATATATGTATATATATACATATACATATATATACATATATATATATATATATGTGTGTATACATACTCACACATACACATATATTCAATAAATTTTTGTCTCTCTTTCTCTGTCTAGATCTCCAGCCCTATGTTGCCGAGTCTATGTTACCTGGACTACCAGCCTATATAATTTTCATGTGTATCAGACACACTGACCATATCAATGAAGACGAGAAAGTGTGTAGCCTGCTGACCGGTGTGGTCAATGGCATAAAGAGAGTGGTAAAGGTAAGGGAGATAACTGTTTGTGTCCTTCTGATGAATTCTCTCAAAAATTGTTGTAGATTTTATTTATATATTTCTTTATTCTATGTAAGAAAAGTTATAAATTCAAAAAAAAAAAA